>NW_027195198.1:0-117500 GCF_038502225.1 Cherax quadricarinatus | reverse complement strand
CTTATCTTATCTTACATTCTTCAGACTTACAATTTTGCCCGCCTTAAAATGGACTGTCGGTGTGCAGCAGTATTCCAGCTTTTAGAGAGCAAGTAGTTTAAAGATTAACATCACTAGTTTACTATTTCTTGTTTTAAGAAAGTTCTATTTATCCAGTTTACCAATTTCCTTGCGTTTATGATAGCATCACTCCTGTGATCTTTGAACCTGAGATCTTCTGGTGTTATCATCCTTCAGTCTCTCAAATTATTATTCTTCTCCATTGCGTGTTGAACAATATTGCTTTTTAAAATTATTTCATAGACTGATAATGTCCGGTGTCTACTACATTTCCTTCTTGTCTTGTCCTCTACAGTGCTTTGGTGGAACTGGCCGCTCCTTTTCTGACGGACTTGAAGAACACAAACGAAATGTTCATGTTAACGACAATAACAGTGTTGCTTCCTGTCATGTCAAAGATCACTGCTGTCCTATTAATCGGTCCTCTGATAGAATCTAATCTTCTAGTTTTCAAAAACGCCATTTTGTCGAATCAGCCCGTACACATAGTTTTTCCTAACATGAATCTTAGCTTGTAGATGCTTGCCATTCTCCGTATACTGTCCAATAATCTAATTTTCAGAACACTCCTGACCTAGCCTGACGTTAGCTTCCTTCTCTTCTTTCTGACATTCTTTTTTCTTACTTTCCTTTCTTTCCTAGATTGGGCCAGTAGGCCTAGTGCAGTTCTCTGCCTCCTTTGTGAAAGGTGTTAAAAGTATTTAGATATTTCAGTCTCTGCTGCCACCTAAAATTGTAATTTACTCTCAGTACTCCGTCACTAGTCTTGCCTAGCCTGGGGCAGTAGATCTCCTGCAGTGCTCTCCTCTGCTACTACTACTGCTACTGTTACGAATACTTTCACTGCTACTGCTACTACCTCGTTAATACTGCTGCTATCTTTCCTACTACTACAACTGCCGCCAAGTCTTCGACTATCAGTACTACTGCTACTACTACTACTACTTCTACTCCTGCTACTATCACCACCGTTACTACTACTACAACTACTATTTCTACTACTACTAAGCAACTACCACTTTTAAGGCAACTTTCTTCCATCGGCCCGTACCATTTTGTCTTCTGGTCTTCTCTACTTTCATCATACAGTTTTGGCTTGACCATGGTCTTGGACAACCGACACGTCATCATAAAGTGCCTATCCTAAGTGGCATGTCAATATTATCGGCTTTTTGTAATTGCCTTGACGCGACCTTCGTAGAGTTGTGACATGCGCCAAGTAGGTAATTTTTATTTGGCATGCATCACACAACGATACAAGCTGCACACCATTAATCAGCTTAAAGCGTGGTACCTTATCGCTAATGTTAGTAGAGGCGCTCACTTTTACATACAGAAGGAACCACCATTTGTACAAGTCTCCCAGTGAGGGGTGAGAGCCTGGATAACTTACCATGTAACTGAAGACAGCCATTGAGATCAGTTCTTCACCTCTTTTCAGCTGATTAACACATACGAGAGTTCTATCCTCTTTATGAATGTTTAAGCTATAACCAGGAAGAGTACTCATTCTTGATCTCTCTCTCATATTCTACTCATATTATGGTATCTGTCAAACATATTGAAAATGTTGTGAATAACACTGGTGGCGGGAATATGTGGTATCTCAAAAAGCAAACATCTGGTATATAGGAGATGGTAGCAGAAAGTTCCTGGACTGCTGTATAGGATTATCTAATCACCTAGTTGAAGTTGTCTTCTCTAACTGGGAGGCTCTACACTGATTCCAGTGCCTCTGCTACTTCTTAAAACTTTTCTGGAACTCTTCTTTACTAAGGACGTCTAGCAGGGTCTGCGATTCTGCTTGAATATCCACCTCGTTAAAACTCCTCTGAGTGCCATTTTTATTTTTGAGAAGAGACGTCACAGGAGGCTAGAAATGGGTAGCAGGGCCAGAAAACGATGGTCTTCTTGGTCTTGAGTCAGCGAGCAGGGCACAAATTTCGCAGCCATTCACCTTATAACCTATCAAAAATTCCCACAGCACTTGCAGTGTCCAGGATACTCTGACGACGATCTTCATGAATAACCTGCTGGAGCATTTTGTGAGTTTCACAACAATCTTATGTAGCTTGTAACTGAATGTCACATGTGTGCACACACAGGGGGGCTCTTGGCTCTACCAGTAGCCAGGAGCTGTGACTCGATCCCTGCAACCACAGACATGTGAGTACACACACACAAGGACACATACACAAGCACACACACACACACACACACACACACACACACACACACACACACACACACACACACACACACACACACACACACACACACACACACACACACACACACACACACACACACACACACACGCTGTTCTTTTAAAGATTACATTCTGCTACACATAAAAATCTCAGCAATGCACTGATAACACGACAAAAAATACCCATCTAACCTCAACTGAACGACAGATGGCACTGAGACTCACCACACTACTGCACAAAGGAGTGTACTCGCAGCTTGATCTATACCACATCCATATTTCTCCCAGGTAGTCCACCAAAATTCGAGTTGGGCAACTTTTTGATAGTACCTCGTATTTTATTCTTGAAAGACTCTTGACTGCGTTATTGATGGCTCCCTCGCTGCTCTTCTTTACTGCCAACCACAAGAGGAAGTGAATAGTACCTGTGTTCGTGAAAGGAGGATTTTTTTCCGAACTGAGACTGTGAGATAACACTAATATTAATTACCAGTCACCATGTAGATTCAGCACACCTGCCTCAGCTGGTGATGTCTTCGGTGATGTTGGCAGAGTTTTGAGTCTCAGTTGGTGATGTCTTCGGTGATGTTGGCAGAGTTTTGAGTCTCAGCTGGTGATGTCTTCGGTGATGTTGGCAGAGTTTTGAGTCTCAGCTGGTGATGTCTTCGGTGATGTTGGCAGAGTTTTGAGTCTCAGCTGGTGATGTCTTCAGTGATGTTGACAGTTTTGAGTCTCTTTGATCAACAATTAATGGCTCTCTGGTCACAAAAGTCATGTTGTGTTTTCAACATTTATCACATATCTTACTTGTCTTCATTGCAAGTTTCAACTACTTTAAGCAACGTATTAATACTCAATGTAGGTTTTTGCTCTGGATGTCACATATGATAAAAGGTATTTGGGTTTCCTTCAATTTCGTTAATGGCTTTGTGCTTCCTCTGTCTCTTCTGGATTCTCTTTGATTCACTCAGTTTCATCTCAACGTTTTCCATTTCCTTAAGTAGTATTTATCTTTTCTCTCGAGGAAGTGTGGTATCTTTGAGAAGAGAGAACTCAGTAAGTGTGAAGGGGACAAGACTTTTAAACATCTTCCTCTCATACACGAGGGAGTTACCAGCGAACCTCTGACTATCTTCGCCAGGACACTTGATGAAGTTCTCAAGTCAGTTCCTATTATCCAGGCTGTGGCACATTTTCTGAACTGCATGCACCTAGCACCAACAGCTTAGTTAACCAAGGCGATCCATCGGAGGGCACTGTCCCCCGAAATCACCTCCAGGTCTCCAGGTACTGACTGCACTCTTAAATCTGCTTAAATTTGACCTTAAATCTGCTTTCTAGTAATTTTGACCAAACATTCACAGCTAATACGTCATGTTATTTCAAGTCTTTACCTTTTCCATTATCGACAATGTTGTTATTTTTTATTTGATGAAAATAAATGCAATATGTATTTTTTTCAACAAGTCGGCCGTCTCCCACCGAGGCAGGGTGACCTTAAAAGAAAGAAAATCCCCAAAAAGAAAATACTTTCATCATCATTCAACACTTTCACCTCACTTATACGTAATCACTGTCTTTGCAGAGGAGCTCAGATACGACAATTTAGAAGTCCCTCCAAACTGTCAATATCCCACACCCTTCCTTTTAAAGTGCAGGCATTGTACTTCCCATTTTCAGGACTCAAGTCTGGTTGAATCTATAATAACCGGTTTCCCTGAATCCCTTCACTAAATATTACCCTGCTCACACTCCAACAGATCGCCAGATCCCAAATACCATTCGTCTCCTTTCACTCCTATCTAACACGCTTACGCACGCTTGCTGGAAGTCCAAGCCCCTCGCCCACAGAACCTTCTTTGCCCCCTCCCTCCAACCTTTTCGCTGACGACCCCTACCCCGCTCTCCATGTCATTCGACTCTGATCCATTCTCTCTAAATGACCAAATCACCTCAACAACCCCTCTTCAGCCCTCTGACTAATACCTATATTAACTCCACACCTAATTTCCACACTCCGAATTCTCTGCATAATATTTACACCACGCATTGCCCTTAGGACATCTCCACTGCCTCCAACCGCCTCCTCACTGCAGCATTTACAACCCAAGCTTCACACCCATATAAGAGTGTTGGTACCACTATACTTTCATACATTCCCTTCTGTGCCTCCATAAATAACGTTTATTTTTATCTCCACATATACCTCAATGCACCACACACCTTTTTTCCTTCATCAGTTCTATGGTTAACCTCATCCTTCATAAATATATCCAATGACACGTCAGCTCCCAAATATCTGAAAGCATACACTTCTTCCATACTCCCTCTCTCCAATTTTTCTTTATCTAAATCATTTGATACTCTCATAACTTTACTCTTTTCTATGTTCACTTTCAACTTTCTACCTTTACACACTCTCCCAAATTCATCCACTAACCTTTGCAACTTTTCTTTAGAATCTCCCATAAGGACAGTATCATCAGCAAAAAGTGACTGTGTCAATTCCCATTTTGTATTTGATTCCCCATAATTTAATCCCACCCCTCTCCCGAACACCCTAGCATTTACTTCTTTTACAACCCCATCTATAAATATATTAAACAACCATGGTGACATTACACATCCCTGTCTAAGACCTACTTTTACCGGGAAGTAGTCTCCCTTTCTTCTACAAACCATACCCCGGCCGGGGTATGGTTTGGCTGTGCTATATATATGCATGTGTGCAATGCATCTCGTAGAAGCTATGCAAGATGCAAAACAGCCACGGGGGGGAGGGGGGGGAGGAGCTGAATGATAGCTCAAGGTCTTTCGTGTTGCCGTCAACACATCGTCAGGAGCTTGCAATGTTCCGGAAACTATTAGCAAGTCTAAGCAGACTAGTTCAGACTATTTAACTCAACCTGTGGTTGTTTTGCATATGCATGTAATATATATATATATATATATATATATATATATATATATATATATATATATATATATATATATATATATATATATTTTATATTTATTTATATTATTTTTTTTTTTTTTTTTTTTATTATCACACCGGCCGATTCCCACCAAGGCAGGGTGGCCCGAAAAAGAAAAACTTTCACCATCATTCACTCCATCACTGTCTTGCCAGAAGGGTGCTTTACACTACAGTTTTTAAACTGCAACATTAACACCCCTCCTTCAGAGTGCAGGCACTGTACTTCCCATCTCCAGGACTCAAGTCCGGCCTGCCGGTTTCCCTGAATCCCTTCATAAATGTTACTTTGCTCACACTCCAACAGCACGTCAAGTATTAAAAACCATTTGTCTCCATTCACTCCTATCAAACACGCTCACGCATGCCTGCTGGAAGTCCAAGCCCCTCGCACACAAAACCTCCTTTACCCCCTCCCTCCAACCCTTCCTAGGCCGACCCCTACCCCGCCTTCCTTCCACTACAGACTGATACACTCTTGAAGTCATTCTGTTTCGCTCCATTCTCTCTACATGTCCGAACCACCTCAACAACCCTTCCTCAGCCCTCTGGACAACAGTTTTGGTAATCCCGCACCTCCTCCTAACTTCCAAACTACGAATTCTCTGCATTATATTCACACCACACATTGCCCTCAGACATGACATCTCCACTGCCTCCAGCCTTCTCCTCGCTGCAACATTCATCACCCACGCTTCACACCCATATAAGAGCGTTGGTAAAACTATACTCTCATACATTCCCCTCTTTGCCTCCAAGGACAAAGTTCTTTGTCTCCACAGACTCCTAAGTGCACCACTCACTCTTTTTCCCTCATCAATTCTATGATTCACCTCATCTTTCATAGACCCATCCGCTGACACGTCCACTCCCAAATATCTGAATACGTTCACCTCCTCCATACTCTCTCCTTCCAATCTGATATTCAATCTTTCATCACCTAATCTTTTTGTTATCCTCATAACCTTACTCTTTCCTGTATTCACCTTTAATTTTCTTCTTTTGCACACCCTACCAAATTCATCCACCAATCTCTGCAACTTCTCTTCAGAATCTCCCAAGAGCACAGTGTCATCAGCAAAGAGCAGCTGTGACAACTCCCACTTTGTGTGTGATTCTTTATCTTTTAACTCCACGCCTCTTGCCAAGACCCTCGCATTTACTTCTCTTACAACCCCATCTATAAATATATTAAACAACCACGGTGACATCACACATCCTTGTCTAAGGCCTACTTTTACTGGGAAAAAATTTCCCTCTTTCCTACATACTCTAACTTGAGCCTCACTATCCTCGTAAAAACTCTTCACTGCTTTCAGTAACCTACCTCCTACACCATACACTTGCAACATCTGCCACATTGCCCCCCTATCCACCCTGTCATACGCCTTTTCCAAATCCATAAATGCCACAAAGACCTCTTTAGCCTTATCTAAATACTGTTCACTTATATGTTTCACTGTAAACACCTGGTCCACACACCCCCTACCTTTCCTAAAGCCTCCTTGTTCATCTGCTATCCTATTCTCCGTCTTACTCTTAATTCTTTCAATTATAACTCTACCATACACTTTACCAGGTACACTCAACAGACTTATCCCCCTATAATTTTTGCACTCTCTTTTATCCCCTTTGCCTTTATACAAAGGAACTATGCATGCTCTCTGCCAATCCCTAGGTACCTTACCCTCTTCCATACATTTATTAAATAATTGCACCAACCACTCCAAAACTATATCCCCACCTGCTTTTAACATTTCTATCTTTATCCCATCAATCCCGGCTGCCTTACCCCCTTTCATTTTACCTACTGCCTCACGAACTTCCCCCACACTCACAACTGGCTCTTCCTCACTCCTACAAGATGTTATTCCTCCTTGCCCTATACACGAAATCACAGCTTCCCTATCTTCATCAACATTTAACAATTCCTCAAAATATTCCTTCCATCTTCCCAATACCTCTAACTCTCCATTTAATAACTCTCCTCTCCTATTTTTAACTGACAAATCCATTTGTTCTCTAGGCTTTCTTAACTTGTTAATCTCACTCCAAAACTTTTTCTTATTTTCAACAAAATTTGTTGATAACATCTCACCCACTCTCTCATTTGCTCTCTTTTTACATTGCTTCACCACTCTCTTAACTTCTCTCTTTTTCTCCATATACTCTTCCCTCCTTGCATCACTTCTACTTTGTAAAAACTTCTCATATGCTAACTTTTTCTCCCTTACTACTCTCTTTACATCATCATTCCACCAATCGCTCCTCTTCCCTCCTGCACCCACTTTCCTGTAACCACAAACTTCTGCTGAACACTCTAACACTACATTTTTAAACCTACCCCATACCTCTTCGACCCCATTGCCTATGCTCTCATTAGCCCATCTATCCTCCAATAGCTGTTTATATCTTACCCTAACTGCCTCCTCTTTTAGTTTATAAACCTTCACCTCTCTCTTCCCTGATGCTTCTATTCTCCTTGTATCCCATCTACCTTTTACTCTCAGTGTAGCTACAACTAGAAAGTGATCTGATATATCTGTGGCCCCTCTATAAACATGTACATCCTGAAGTCTACTCAACAGTCTTTTATCTACCAATACATAATCCAACAAACTACTGTCATTTCGCCCTACATCATATCGTGTATACTTATTTATCCTCTTTTTCTTAAAATATGTATTACCTATAACTAAACCCCTTTCTATACAAAGTTCAATCAAAGGGCTCCCATTATCATTTACACCTGGCACCCCAAACTTACCTACCACACCCTCTCTAAAAGTTTCTCCTACTTTAGCATTCAAGTCCCCTACCACAATTACTCTCTCACTTGGTTCAAAGGCTCCTATACATTCACTTAACATCTCCCAAAATCTCTCTCTCTCCTCTGCATTCCTCTCTTCTCCAGGTGCATACACGCTTATTATGACCCACTTCTCGCATCCAACCTTTACTTTAATCCACATAATTCTTGAATTTACACATTCATATTCTCTTTTCTCCTTCCATAACTGATCATTTAACATTACTGCTACCCCTTCCTTTGCTCTAACTCTCTCAGATACTCCAGATTTAATCCCATTTATTTCCCCCCACTGAAACTCTCCTACCCCCTTCAGCTTTGTTTCGCTTAGGGCCAGGACATCCAACTTCTTTTCATTCATAACATCAGCAATCATCTGTTTCTTGTCATCCGCACTACATCCACGCACATTTAAGCAACCCAGTTTTATAAAGTTTTTCTTCTTCTCTTTTTTAGTAATTGTATACAGGAGAAGGGGTTACTAGCCCATTGCTCCCGGCATTTTAGTCGCCTCATACGACACGCATGGCTTACGGAGGAAAGATTCTTTTCCACTTCCCCATGGACAATAGAAGAAATAAAAAAGAACAAGAGCTATTTAGAAAAAGGAGAAAACCTAGATGTATGTATATATATATATGCATGTGCGTGTCTGTGAAGTGTGACCAAAGTGTAAGTAGGAGTAGCAAGATATCCCTGTTATCTTAGCGTGTTTATGAGACAGAAAAAGAAACCAGCAATCCTACCATCATGCAAAACAGTTACAGGTTTTTGTTTCACAGTCATCTGGCAGGACGGTAGTACTTCCCTGGGTGGTTGCTGTCTACCAACCTACTATATATATATATATATATATATATATATATATATATATATATATATATATATATATATATATATATATATATATATATATATATATATATAAATACACACACTAATTCTTCATTGTTGCAACAGTGTTGCAACACTGTTGCAACAGTGTTGCAAGAAGCAGATTGAGCATCACTCTACGTCATTAGATCCTTCCTGATATGCACTTTGTTACACTTCAACTCCACTTTATCATCCAAGAAGAGTTCTGCTGAATAACACTTGTAATACTCTTAATATAGAGCTGCTCTATTAAGCAGGAAGTATCTACCAGTTTCTTCAGCACCAGTGTCACGAGTGCCTTCACTCTTTGATCTATGTTTCACTCTTTGAAGCATGTTTCACTCTTTGAAGTATGTTTCACTTTTTGAACTATGTTTTACTCTTTGAAGCATGTTTCAGTTTTTGAAGTATGTTTCACTTTTTGAACTATGTTTTACTCTTTGAAGCATGTTTCACTCTTTGAAGTATGTTTCACTTTTTGAACTATGTTTTACTCTTTGAAGCATGTTTCACTCTTTGAAGTATGTTTCACTCTTTGATCTATGTTTCATTATTTGATCTATTTTTCACTTTTTGAAGAATGTTTCACTCTTTGAAGCATGTTTCACTCTTTGAAGTATGTTTCACTCTTTGAAGAATGTTTCACTCTTTGAAGCATGTTTCACTCTTTGAAGAATGTTTCACTCTTTGAAGCATGTTTCACTCTTTGAAGTATGTTTCACTCTTTGAAGAATGTTTCACTCTTTGAAGAATGTTTCACTCTTTGAAGAATGTTTCACTTTTTGAAGAATGTTTCACTTTTTGAAGAATGTTTCACTCTTTGAAGCATGTTTCACTCTTTGAAGTATGTTTCACTCTTTGAAGAATGTTTCACTCTTTGAAGCATGTTTCACTCTTTGAAGAATGTTTCACTCTTTGAACAATGTTCCACTTTTTGAAGAATGTTTCACTCTTTGAAGAATGTTTCACTCTTTGAAGTATGTTTCACTCTTTGAAGAATGTTTCACTCTTTGAAGCATGTTTCACTCTTTGAAGTATGTTTCACTCTTTGAAGAATGTTTCACTCTTTGAAGCATGTTTCACTCTTTGAAGAATGTTTCACTCTTTGAAGCATGTTTCACTCTTTGAAGCATGTTTCACTCTTTGAAGCATGTTTCACTCTTTGAAGTATGTTTCACTCTTTGAAGAATGTTTCACTCTTTGAAGAATGTTTCACTCTTTGAAGAATGTTTCACTCTTTGAAGAATGTTTCACTTTTTGAAGAATGTTTCACTTTTTGAAGAATGTTTCACTCTTTGAAGCATGTTTCACTCTTTGAAGAATGTTTCACTCTTTGAAGTATGTTTCACTCTTTGAAGAATGTTTCACTCTTTGAAGCATGTTTCACTCTTTGAAGTATGTTTCACTCTTTGAAAAATTTTTCACTCTTTGAAGCATGTTTCACTCTTTGAAGCATGTTTCACTCTTTGAAGCATGTTTCACTCTTTGAAGCATGTTTCACTCTTTGAAGCATGTTTCACTCGTTGAAGAATGTTTCACTCTTTGAAGAATGTTTCACTCTTTGAAGCATGTTTCACTCTTTGAAGCATGTTTCACTCTTTGAAGCATGTTTCACTCTTTGAAGCATGTTTCACTCTTTGAAGCATGTTTCACTCTTTGAAGCATGTTTCAATCTTTGAAGAATGTTTCACTCTTTGAAGAATGTTTCACTCTTTGAAGCATGTTTCACTCTTTGAAGCATGTTTCACTCTTTGAAGCATGTTTCACTCTTTGAAGCATGTTTCACTCTTTGAAGAATGTTTCACTCTTTGAGGCATGTTTCACTCTTTGAACTATGTTCCACTTTTTGAAGTGAACACTGTTTCTAGACACGCTCCTACATTCTACCTTCTAGTATCAATGTTTTTTTTCCATCATTCTTAGGTACCCTTCATCCACTATCATCGAGGATAAACACTCGACCTAGACGATACAGCGTCGAACTGTCAATTTACAGACCGCGGTTCGATCCATCCTTCTGTCTATTCATTGACAGTTATTTATAACTTAATTTGAGTTCACTTAAATATAGCATTATTTCTACCTTAAAAGGACGCAACATTTTCTTAACACAGAAACCATCAGCTTCTCAATTCTCACACAACTGTTCTCTCGTGGTTTCTTTTTTCAAGGTCCATCAGGAATGGAGTCAGATTGCCCTTCAACACCTCTTCTCCCAGGACCTTCCTCCTTCACTCTCTCAGGTTTAAGTCCCGTCCAATCTCATTACTTGCAGGAACACCCCCAGAGCACAGTAAACTTGCTGGAACACTCCCAGAGCACAGTAAACTTGCTGGAACACTCCCAGAGCACAGTAAACTTGCTGGAACACTCCCAGAGCACAGTAAACTTGCTGGAACACTCCCAGAGCACAATAAACTTGCTGGAACACTCCCAGAGCACAGTAAACTTGCTGGAACACTCCCAGAGCACAGTAAACTTGCTGGAACACTCCCAGAGCACAGTAAACTTGCTGGAACACTCCCAGAGCACAGTAAACTTGCTGGAACACTCCCAGAGCACAGTATACTTGCTGGAACACTCCCAGAGCACAGTAAACTTGCTGGAACACTCCCAGAGCACAGTAAACTTACTGGAACACTCCCAGAGCACAGTAAACTTGCTGGAACACTCCCAGAGCACAGTAAACTTGCTGGAACACTCCCAGAGCACAGTAAACTTGCTGGAACACTCCCAGAGCACATTAAACTTGCTGGAGAGCAAAACTCCTTGAGGGTCAAGTCAGTTCTCCTCTCTTCTAATATGTTTTTTTTTTTCCCACTATAATTTACCTTATCCATAATTACTATCTAATTTTCTCTGTCTGCTTTCGTAAGGCGAAATCCAGGATTTTTTCTTAATTCATGGTATAACTTAACAAATCTTTGAAGACAGTTGTATTGCCCAGGTCTGAATACAGCTCAGTCCTGTGCAACACTGCTTTAGGAAAGCAAACACGATAGTAATTATGGATAAGGTAGATTACGAGGAAAAAACCGTGTTATGAGACAGATAAACTCACGCGATCCTTGAAAAGCTTCTGTTTCACTCTAACCAGAGTGAAAAGAGAAGTGAAATAGAAGGTTATTGCGTCAGTATTATTCATATTTTGTTTAATGCTAAAATAAGTTGTGTTTTTTTGTGTATGTTTATCCAGTGTTTGCTTTGTTCTTGAGTTTAGCTCTTGTTTCTTTTGCTTTCAGTTTGTTTGTCTTTCTTTAATCTGTTTACTCTGGGTCTAATTTGATCAGACTGTCTTCATTGTGTTTATTCCTTGTTTATCTTGAGTTTGTTTTTCTGTTTTCTGGGAAAAGATAATGTGGGAATCTTTGAGTCCAGACACTGGCAAGATGGAGCCAGTGATGAAGATTGATGGAGGCGTGGCCCACCTGGGAGCCTTGGTCTGGCTCACCATGAGAGGGAGGGACGGTGGGAGGGTGGGAAGAAGGGAGGGAGGGAAGAAGGGAAGGAGGGAGGGAAGGAGTGAAGGAGATTGATGGGGAACCCACTCACCTGAGAGGCTTCCTCCAGGTGTTGTCGAATAAGACTGGAAATGTGTGTGTGTGTGTGTGTGTGTGTGTGTGTGTGTGTGTGTGTGTGTGTGTGTGTGTGTGTGTGTGTGTGTGTGTGTGTGTGTGTGTGTGTGTGTGTGTGTGTGTGTGCACTCACCTAATTTTGGTTGCACTGGTTATACGGTTGATGTATGTCTTAGATGATGTGCTTGGAACTGTGCTCACCCCGAGGTCCTTCTCTTTCAGGAGGGTTAACAGCCTTTATCCTCCTAGCCTGAATACTGTTTCCGGACGATTTCCTTCGATTTTCATAACCTTGCATTTGCCGAGGTTAAATTCCGGTAGAAATTTGTGCAGCATATCCAGGCCATTTATAGACTTTCCTAGTCTACTTCTGTTTGTAATCTCCTCATGAGCTTCACATCATCTGCGAACGGAGATGTCGCTGACTCGATTTCCTCTGCCATGTCGTTGACATACACAAAAAACAGTACTGGTCCAAGTACTGACCCTTGTTGAACCCTACTCGTCACACTCACCCATACCGACACCTCCTTGACAGTAACTCCTCCCATTGTCAAGGAATGCTCAACGGGAAGTATCCCGTTGAGTATTCCTTGACCCACTGTACTACTAATTCTTGCCTGCTCAGCTTGCTTTTGTGCCAGTCTCTTCTGGGGTACTGGATCAATTGCTAATCCAAAAATATACACTCTACTCCCTCCTCCTCTCTCCTGTCTAATTTTCGGTACCTTATAACTCTAGCAGATTTGTGAGTCAGGATTTATCACCCAGAAAACCAGAGAACATTACTGGTTGCTGTTAATGAATCCACCCCTTTCCAGGGGCTTCACCACTCCTGGTAATTTGTCTATAATCTTACACACTGTGCATATTATTGACACTGACCTATAATTTAATGCCACCTGTCTGTCCCTTTTTCAAATACTGGGAGTACATTCACTGTTTTCCAGACAGTTTGTTTAAGATCACTACTAGTGGTTAGGTAAACACAGTTCCTCTGCTTCCTCTCTCAGAACCCATGGAGAGATGTTGTCTGGTCACATTGCCTTCGACGTATCTAGTTCACTTAGAATTTTCTTCACCTCTCATCACATTGTTGGTACTGTGTCTAGTACTCGTTGGTGCACTCTCTCTCTCCCTCTTTGACTCTCGGTTAATTTTCCTGATTCTAATGAAAATATGTCCCTAAATCTTTTGTTCATCTCCTCACAGACTTCCTGATCGTTCCTAGTGAACTCACCTCCTTCTTAATTCAGCCTTATTACCTGGTCCTTCAAATTTGTTTTCCTTCTCATGTGGCTGTACATCAACTTAGGCTCAGATTTGGCTTTTGATGCAAAATCATTCTTAGATTGCCGTTCAGTCTCTCTTCCTATCCATGCATTTTTATTTCTGGCTCTTCTGCATGCTTCCCTATTTTCTGGCATTTTTCTTCCTATATGTCTTCCATGCTCTTGCACTTGTAACTTTTGCCTCCCTGCACGTCTGGGTGAACCAAGGTTCATTCTGTTCTTGCTTGTACTTTTCTTGCCTCTAGGTATGAACTTTTCCTCTATCTCTTGGCACTTTCCAGCTACATACTCCAACATTTAATTTGCTGCCATTCAGTTTAGCTCCCTTTTCAACAGCACTCTGCATAGCCACCGGTGTCCTGGTGGCTAAAGCTCCCGCTTCACACACGGAGGGCCCGGGTTCGATTCCCGGCGGGTGGAAACATTTCAACATGTTTCCTTACACCTGTTGTCCTGTTCACCTAGCAGAAAATAGGTACCTGGGTGTTAGTCGACTGGTGTGGGTCGCATCCTGGGGGACAAGATTGAGGACCACAATGGACATAAGTTAGACAGTCCTTGATGACGCACTGACTTTCTTGGGTTATCCTGGGTGGCTAACCCTCCGGGGTTAAAAATCCGAACGAAATCTTATCTTATCTTAGGAGCTGTTTCGTACCATCATAAGCCTCCTCTTCTGAACTCAGGCTTGTTCCATTTTTAATACTCTGTATTCCTCACCACATTCACTTCCACAAGGTATTTGAACCTCAGCACTGCATTGTCACCTGCTCCAAGGAGCCTCTCATTTTCGATGTCCCCTACATCAGAATCACTTAGGATGAATACACGGTTCAGTCGCACTGGATCACTGTTCACCCTAGTTGTGTCCTGGACATGTTGACACATGAAATTTTCCATCATCACCTCCAGTAACTTAGCTCTTCATGTTTCTGGTCCTTGCTGCAGAAGTTAATGGGTTGGTTTGACCCTTTGGTGATATGCTAGAAACTATGCTTACTCCCAGGCCCCTTCCTTTAGATGATTGCAGCCTGTCCCCCCGAGTTTATACTCCATGTCCAGTTTTCTGGTTTATGTGGCTCCAGACTTTCTCAGTTATTGTTGATGTCTTCCATGATCAGTAGTATTGCATTGTCTGTGTTGGCTCTTTTAGTTACTTCTGCTATTGAGGCCACCATTGCTGTGTTGTTGTCCTAATATTTGTGTCTTGGTTTTCTGCTGTTGAGTGTTGGATTGTATATCACTGCTAAGTATCACCTTGGATCCTCCAATTCTGAGTGCCCCTATTATGTAGTCAATGGACCTCTATTTAGTCCATTCGTTTTCTCAAAAATTTCCTAGCTCAAAATCAGCAATGCTACTCTTCCACCTGCTCTGTTTCATCTGTCCTTTCTCATTATTTGATATTGTTCTGAGAAAACATCTGTAACCACCTCTGTAAGCTTAGTCTCTGTTATTGCTACAATGTCTGGGGATGCCTCCACTATTCTTTCTTTCCATTCATCACTTTTTATTTTTTATTCTGTGTGCATTAGTGTACTTCATTTTCAATATCCTTTCCATTACTATGTTTATGTTTTTGGGGTCCTCTTCTACTGGTTCTTGTCCATGTGTCAGGGGAGGAAAGGGTATAGGAGGGAGGAGGCTGGGAGGAGGGTAAGGGCTGACTGGGGGTGGAACTGTGGTTGTAGGTTAGGGTTGATGGGGACCAAAGGATTGGGGGCTGGGATGAGGGGAGGTTATAAGAAAGGATCCTGCACTGGTAGGGGTGATTATTGTGGGTGAAGGTGGGGAGGTGTTGGCACAGTATGGTTTGTTTTAATTGTGCTTGATGATGATCGGAAGGTAGGGAGGTTAGAAGGGGTATTTGTATCGGAACTTGGTGTTTTTCCTGAGGTGAGGCTTCCACCTGGCAGGGCTAGCATTTTGTGTCCTTGGTGGTAGATCATCTGCACTTACTATTGTATTTACTGGTACTCGAACCTGTCTTCAGCTGCTTATTCTCTCACTCAGTTGCTCCCTCTCCTGTAACACTCTATCCTGTTCGAGGTACACACGATATCTGTTGGTCCTTCTCGTGCAGTTTCTGATGTAAGGGTCACTTTGACTTGCCATAGGTCATATTTCTCATATTTTGTCCGATCAATGCTTCGTTATCTCTGAAAATTTGCCACCTCAGCCTCAGCACTTGTATGTTTCCTTCCTTTTATCCGGTGCTAATATTTCATTAGCTGTCATTCCTTCAGCCTCCCGGAGACCATGGATAATCAGCAACTGCCTCCTCTCCTCCTCCCACGTCTTTCCCTCCAGAGTTCATTGTGTTTTGCTGTCAGTTGCTTTTCTGCTCCTCATATTATCTCCCTCTGCCGTCACTTCTGGCTATATTTTTTTTTTTTTGAAATCTTCCAGGTGATATACCTTTCCCTTGAGTTTTGCCTGCTTCTGATGTTGATATTCTTATCCTCTGTCTCTGTGCAAAGATCTAGAAGCACTTTTTTCCTCACTCTTCGTCCATCGTGTGTTTGAATCCAGCCATCAACATATTCCTCTCTGTCCGCAGACTTCCTGACTGCACTTCCTCAGCATCACACCCCATTTATGTGTATGTGTGGACTCACCTATTTGTGGTTGTGGGAGTCGAGTCATAGCTCCTGGCCCTGCCTCTTTGCTAGTCACTGCTCGAAGAGTTTTATCATACCTCATCTTAAAGCTATATATGGATCTGGCCCCCACTAATTCACTCTCGATATTTTCCACTTCCTGACAACTCCAAACTGTAGAAATATTTCCTAACATCCATATGACTCATCTGAGTTTTTAACTTCCAGTTGTGTCCCCTTGTTCCTGTGTCCCACCTCTGAAACATTATGGCTCTATTCACTTTGTCAATTCCTATCAGTATTTTATACGTCATTATAATGTCCTCTCTAGTCCTCCTGTCCTCTAGTGGGGATAGGGGAGAAATGATGAAGAATTTTTTGTGTGTTTGTGTGTGTACTCACCTATTTGTGGCTGCAGGGATCGAGTCATAACTCCTGACCCCGCCTCTTCACTGATTGCTACTAGATCCTCTCTCTCCCTACTCCATGAGCTTTATCTAACCTTGTGGTTGTGGGAGTCGAGTCATAGCTCCTGGCCCTGCCTCTTTGCTAGTCACTGCTCGAAGAGTTTTATCATACCTCATCTTAAAGCTATATATGGATCTGGCCCCCACTAATTCACTCTCGATATTTTCCACTTCCTGACAACTCCAAACTGTAGAAATATTTCCTAACATCCATATGACTCATCTGAGTTTTTAACTTCCAGTTGTGTCCCCTTGTTCCTGTGTCCCACCTCTGAAACATTATGGCTCTATTCACTTTGTCAATTCCTATCAGTATTTTATACGTCATTATAATGTCCTCTCTAGTCCTCCTGTCCTCTAGTGGGGATAGGGGAGAAATGATGAAGAATTTTTTGTGTGTTTGTGTGTGTACTCACCTATTTGTGGCTGCAGGGATCGAGTCATAACTCCTGACCCCGCCTCTTCACTGATTGCTACTAGATCCTCTCTCTCCCTACTCCATGAGCTTTATCTAACCTCGTCTTAAAACTCTGTATGGTTCCTGCCTCCACTACATCACTTTCTAGGCTATTCCACTTCCTGACAGCTATGTGAATGAAGAAATATTTTGTAACATCACTTTGATTCATCGGAGTCTTTAACTTCCAATTGTAACCCCTTGTTTCTGTGTCCCATCTCTGGAACATCCTGTCTTTGTCCACCCTGTCAACTCCTCGCAGTATTTCATATGTCGTTTCCATGTCCCCCCCCTGGCCCTCCTGTCCTCCAGTCTCGTCAGACCGATTTCCCTTAACCTTTCTTCGTAGGGCAATCCCTTTAGCTCTGGGACTAGTCTTGTTGCAAACCTTTGCACTTTCTCTACTTTCTTGGCGTGCTTGACCAGGTGTAGATTCCAAAATGGTGCTGCATACTCCAGTATGGGCTTGACGTATATGGTGTACAGAGTCTTGAACGATTTCTTACTGAGGTATCGAAACGCTATTCTTAGGTTTGCCAGACGCCCATATGCTGCAGTAGTTATCTGATTGATGTGTGCCTCAGATGTGCTCAGTATTATACTCACCCCAAGATATTTTTCCTTGAGTGAGGTTTGCAGTCTTTGGCCACCTAGACTATACTCTGTCTGCGGTCTTTTTTTGCCCTTCCCCGATCTTCCTGACTTTGCATTTGGCAGAGTTAAATTCAAGGAACCAGTTGCTGGACCAGGCTTGTAGCCTGTCCAGGTCTCTTTGTAGTCCTGCCTGATTCTTGACCAATTTAATTCTCCTCATTAACTTCACATCTGCAAACAAGGACACTTCTGAGTCTATCCCTTCCGTTATGTCATTCACATATACCAGTAACTGCACAGGCCCTAGGACTGACCCCAGTGGAACCCCGCTTGTCATAGGCACCCACTCTGACACCTCGTTACGTACCATGACTCGTTGTTGCCTCTCTGTCAGATATTCTCTGATCCATTGCAGTGCCTTTCCTGTTATGTATGCCCGATCCTCTAGCTTTTGCATTAACCTCTTGCGAGGAACTGTGTCAAAGGCCTTCTTGCAGTCCAAGAATATGCAGTCTATCCACCCCTCTCTCTCGTGTCTTACTTTTGTTACCTTGTCATAAAACTCCAGTAGGTTTGTGACACAGGATTTTCCTTCCTTGAAACCGTGCTTGTTGTCGTTCATAAGCTGGGGGACGGAACACCTTCTGTCAAGGCTGAAGGATTCACTACCTTCTGTTAAGGCTAAGGGACGAAACACCTTTTGTCAAGGCTGAGGGACTGACCATCTTCTGTCAAAGCTGAGGGACCATCCACCTTCTGTCAAGGCTGAGGGACTAACCGCCTTCTGCCAAGGCTAAGGGACTGACCACTTTCTGTGAAGGCTGAGGGACCGACCACCTTCTGTCAGGGCTGAGGGACCGACCACCTTCTGTGAAGGCTGAAGGACTGACCATTTTCTGTCAAGGCTGAGGGACTGACCATCTTCTGTCAAGGCTTGAGGGACTGACCACATTATGTCAAGGCTGAGGGGCCGACCACCTTCTGTCAAGGCTAAGGGACTGACCACTTTCTGTCAAGGCTGAGGGACCGACCAACTTCTGTCAAGGCTGAGGGACTGATCGCCTTCTGCCAAGACTGAGGGACTGATCGCCTTCTGCCAAGACTGAGAGACTGATTACCTGCCAAGGCTGAGGGACTGACCACCTTCTGTCAAGGCTGAGGGGCCGACCACCTTCTGTCAAGGCTGAGGGACTAACCGCCTTCTGCCAAGGCTGAGGGACTGACCACTTTCTGTCAAGGCTGAGGGACCGACCACCTTCTGTCAGGGCTGAGGGACCGACCACCTTCTGTGAAGGCTGAAGGACTGACCATTTTCTGTCAAGGCTGAGGGACTGACCATCTTCTGTCAAGGTTTGAGGGACTGACCACATTATGTCAAGGCTGAGTGACTGACCATCTTCTGTCAAGGCTGAGGGACTGACCACCTCCTGTCGAGGCTGAGGGACTGACCACCTCCTGTCGAGGCTGAGGGACTGACCACCTCAAAATTATCATCCCGCTTTTATCTCAAGTTTTATAGTCACCTGTATTCAACCGAGGAAGAATGTTTGGAAAATAAAGATCATCCGAGTGTTGCACATGTGTCTTCACGTGAGTGTTGCACATGTGTCTTCACCTAAGTGTTGCACATGCGTCTTCACCTGAGTGTTGCACATGTGTCTTCACCTGAGTGTTGCACATGTGTGTTCACCTGAGTGTTGCATATGTGTCTTCACCTGAGTGTTGGACATGTGTCTTCACCTGAGTGTTGCACATGTGTCTTCACCTGAGTGTTGCACCTGTGTCTTCACCTGAGTGTTGTACATGTGAGTTCACCTGAGTGTTGCACATGTGTCTTCACCTGAGTGTTGCACATGTGTCTTCACCTGAGTGTTGTACATGTGTCTTCACCTGAGTGTTGCACATGTGTGTTCACCTGAGTGTTGCATATGTGTCTTCACCTGAGTGTTGGACATGTGTCTTCACCTGAGTGTTGCACATGTGTCTTCACCTGAGTGTTGGACATGTGTGTTCACCTGAGTGTTGCACATGTGTCTTCACCTGAGTGTTGCACATGTGTCTTCACCTGAGTGTTGGACATGTGTGTTCACCTGAATGTTGCACATGTGTTTTAGTCATTAACTTGTCGCTACTCTGTGCTATTCACTTAGAGAACAACTGAGAGACATGTGTGAGTGTTGGATACTCACACAACAGGCGGGCAGTACCTCCCTGCTTGATTGTTGTCTGCCACTCCACTACCTGTGTAGTGGGGTGCAGTACTTTCCTGGGTGGTTATTTACATGTTTGCTACAGGTACTTCCTTAGTGAGTTATGTAACATACCTGATAGATGGAACTAGTGTACTGGTAAGTGATCCTCCACCAGTCTTATGATGGACCCGTCACTCAGGTTTTATGACCTCACCTACTACACATGTTCTCAAGCGTAACTAGTATGTGTACTCACCTATTTGTGGTTGCAGGGGTCGAGTCACAGCTCCTGGCCCCGCCTCTTCGCTGATTGCTACTAGGTCCTCTCTCTCCCTGCCCCATGAGCTCTATCATACCTCGCCTTAAAACTATGTATGGTTCCTGCCTCCACTACATCACTTTCTAGGCTATTCCATGGCCTGACTACTCTATGACTGAAGAAATACTTCCTAACATCCCTTTGATTCATCTGAGTCTTCAACTTCCAATTGTGACCTCTTGTGTCTGTGTCCCATCTCTGGAACATCCCGTCTTTGTCCACCTCGTCTATTCCGCGCAGTATTTTATATGTCGTTATCATGTCTCCCCTGACCCTCCTGTCCTCCAGTGTCGTCAGGCCGATTTCCCTCAACCTTTCTTCATAGGACAATCCCCGTAGCTCTGGGACTAGTCTTGTTGCAAACCTTTGCACTTTCTCTAATTTCTTGACGTGCTTGACTAGGTGTGGATTCCAAACTGGTGCTGCATACTCCAGTATGGGCTTGACGTAGATGGTATACAGAGTCTTAAACGAATCCTTACTGAGGTATCGGAACGCTATCCGTAGGTTTGCCAGGCGCCCTTATGCTGCAGCAGTTATCTGATTGATGTGCGCCTCAGGAGATATGCTCGGTGTTATACTCACCCCCAGATCTTTTTCCTTGAGTGAGGTTTGCAATCTTTGGCCATCTAAACTATATTGTGTCTGTGGTCTTCTTTGTGTGTGTGTGTGTGTGTGTGTGTGTGTGTGTGTGTGTGTGTGTGTGTGTGTGTGTGTGTGTGTGTGTGTGTGTGTGTGTGTGTGTGTGTGAGTGTGTGTTTGTGTGTACTCACCTAATTGTGGTTGCAGGGGTCGAGACACAGCTCCTGACCCCGCCTCTTCACTGGTCGCTACTAGGTCCTCTCTCTCTCTGCTTCCAGAGCTTTGTCATACCTCGTCTTAAAGCTATGTATGGTTCCTGCCTCCATTACATAACTTGCTAGGCTATTCCACTTCCTGACGACTCTGTGACTAAAGAAATACTTCCTAACATCCCTCTGACTCGTCTGAGTTTTTAGCTTCCAATTGTGACCCCTTGTTTCTGTGTCCAATCTCTGGAACATCCTGTCTCTGTCTACCTTATCTATTCCACACAGTATTTTGTATGTCGTTATCATGTCTCCCCTGACCCGCCTGTCCTCCAATGTCGTCAGTCCGATTTCCCTCAACCTTTCTTCGTAGGACATACCCCTGAGCTCCGGAACTAGCCTTGTTGCAAACCTTTGCACTTTCTCTAATTTCTTGACGTGTTTGCCCAGGTGTAGGTTCCAACCTGGTGCTGCATACTCCAGTATGGGCCTGATGTACACAGTGTACAGTGTCTTGAACGATTCCTTACTAAGGTGTCGGAGCGCTATTCTCAGGTTTGCCAGGCGCCCGTATGCTGCAGCAGTTATCTGGTTGATGTGTGCCTCTGGAGACATGCTCGGTGTTATGGTCACCCCAAGGTCTTTCTCCGTGAGTGAGGTTTGCAGTCCTTGGCTACCAATCTATACTGTGTCTGCGGTCTTCTTTGCCCTTCTCCGATCTTCATGTCTTAGCACTTGGCAGGGTTGAATTCAAGAAGCCAGTTGCTGGACCACGTGTCCAGCCTGTCCAGGTCTCTTTGAAGTCCTGCCTGGTCCTCATCTGATTTAATTCTCCTCATTAACTTCACATTATCTGCAAACAGGGACACCTCTGAATCTATCCCTTCCATCATGTCATTCACATGTACCAGATATAGCACTGGTCCTAGGACCGACCCCTGTGGGACCCTGCTCGTCACAGGTGCCCACTGTGATACCTCATCCCGTACCATGACTCGTTGTTGCCTTCCTGTCAGGTATTCTCTGATCCATTGCAGTGCCCTTCCTGTTATACGCGCCTGATCCTCTAGTTTCTGTACTAGTCTCTTGCGAGGAACTGTATCGAAGGCCTTCTTGCAGTCCAAGAAAATGCAATCAACCCACCCCTCTCTCTCGTGTCGCACTTCTGTAACTTTGTCATAGAGCTCCAGAAGGTTTGTGACACAGGATTTGCGGTCCATGAATCCGTGTTGGTTATCGTTTATAATCTTGTTCCGTTCCTGGTGCTCCACTACTCTCCTCTTGATAATCTTCTCCATGACTTTGCATACTATACAGGTCAGTGACACTGGTCTGTAATTTAGTGCCTCTTTTCTGTCTCCTTTTTTAAAAATGGAAACTACATTTGCCTTATTCCGTACCTTAGGTAGTTGCCCAGTTTCAAGGGATGTGTTGAAGATTGTGGTTAATGGCACACACAGTATATCTGCTCCCTCCCTGAGGACCCACGGGGAGATATTGTCCGGTCCCATTGCCTTTGATGTATCAAGGTCACTTAGCAGCTTCTTCATCTCCTCTTCAGTTGTGTGCATTTTGTCCAGCACATGTTGGTCTATTCCCTGTTGGTGTCCCCCTCTGTCCGGTCTTCCCAGAGCCCTTCCTGTCTCCACTGTGAATACTTCCTTAAATCTCCTGTTGAGCTCCTCGCATACCTCTTGATCATTTCTTGTGAGTTCCCCACCTTCTTTCCTCAGCCTGATCACCTGGTCTTTGACTGTCGTCTTTCTCCTAATGTGGCTAAACAGCAGTTTTGGGTCAGACTTGACTGTCTATGCTATGTCATTTTCATACTGTCGCTGGGCCTCCCTCCTTATCTGTGCATACTCGTTTCTGGCTCTTCGACTGATCTCCTTGTTTTCCTGGGTCCTTTGCCTTCTATACCTCTTCCATTCTCTAATGCACTTAGTTTTTGCCTCCCTGCATCTTTGGGTAAACCAAGGACTCGCTTTGGTCTTCCCAGTGTTTCTGTTGCCCTTGGGAACAAACCTTTCCTTTCTTGTGTGTGTGTGTTTCTGTGGTGTGTTAGTTACCATTTGGTCCTAGGCACATGTCGATTAGACACTAGGCCTGTTGTATGTGCATGCATGTGTGTGTATGTGTATGTATGCGTGTGTGTATGTGTGTGTGTGTGTGTGTGTGTGTGTGTGTGTGTGTGTGTGTGTGTGTGTACTCACCTAGTTGTACTCACCTAGTTGAGGTTGCAGGGGTCGAGTCCAAGCTCCTGGCCCCGCCTCTTCACTGATCGCTACTAGATCACTCTCCCTGAAAGGTGAGCTTTATCATACCTCTGCTTAAAGCTATGTATGGATCCTGCCTCCACTACATTGCTTCCCAAACTATTCCACTTACTGACTACTCTGTGGCTGAAGAAATACTTCCTAACATCCATGTGATTCATCTGTGTCTTCAACTTCCAACTGTGTCCCCTTGTTACTGTGTCCAATCTCTGGAACATCCTGTCTTTGTCCACCTTGTCAATTCCTCTCAGTATTTTGTATGTCGTTATCATGTCCCCCCTATCTCTCCTGTCCTCCATTGTCGTCAGGTTGATTTCCCTTAACCTCTCCTCGTAGGACATACTTCTTAACTCTGGGACTAGTCTTGTTGCAAACCTTTGCACTTTCTCTAGTTTCTTTACGTGCTTGGCTAGGTGTGGGTTCCAAACTGGTGCCGCATACTCCAATATGGGCCTAACGTACACGGTGTACAGGATCCTGAACGATTCCTTATTAAAATGTCGGAATGCTGTTCTGAGGCTTGCTAGGCGCCCATATGGTGCAGCCGTTATTTGGTTGATGTGCTCTTCAGGAGATGTGCCTGGTGTTATACTCACCCCAAGATCTTTTTTCTTGAGTGAGGTTTGTAGTCTCTGGCCCCCCTGACTGTACTCCGTCTGCGGTCTTCTTTGCCCTTCCCCAATCTTCATGACTGCACTTGGTGGGGTTGAACTCCAGAAGCCAATTGCTGGACCAGGTCTGCAGCCTGTCAAGATCTCTTTGTAGTTCTGCCTGGTCTTCGATCGAATGAATTCTTCTCATCAACTTCACGTCATCTGCAAACAGGGACACTTCGGAGTCTATTCCTTCCGTCATGTCGTTCACAAATACCAGAAACAGCACTGGTCCTAGGAATGACCCCTGTGGGACCCCACTGGTCACATGTGCCCACTCTGACACCTCGCCACGTACCATGACTCGCTGCTGTCTTCCTGACAAGTATTCCCTGATCCATTGTAGTGCCTTCCCTGTTATCCCTGCTTGGTCCTCCAGTTTTTGCACTAATCTCTTGTGTGGAACTGTGTCAAACGCCTTCTTGCAGTCCAAGAAAATGCAATCCACCCACCCCTCTATGCTGTCACCATGTCATAGAACTCCAGTAGGTTTGTGACACAGGATTTCCCATTCATGAAACCATGTTGGCTGCTGTTGATGAGATCATACCTTTCTAGGTGTTCCACCACTCTTCTGATAATCTTTTCCATGACTTTGCATACTTTACATGTCAGTGACACTGGTCTGTAGTTTAGTGCTTCATGTCTGTCTCCTTTTTTAAAGATTGGTACTACATTTGCTGTCTTCCATGTCTCAGGCAATCTCCCTGTTTCGATAGATGTATTGAATATTGTTGCTAGGGGTACACTTAGCGCCTCTGCTCCCTCTCTCAGTACCCATGGAGAGATGTTATCCGGCCCCATTGCCTTTGAGGTATCTAGCTCACTCAGAATCCTCTTCACTTCTTCCTCGGTTGTGTGTATTGTGTCCAGCACTTGGTGGTGTACCCCACCTCTCCGTCCCTCTGGAGCCCCTTCTGTCTCCTCTGTGAACACTTCTTTGAATCTCTTGTTGAGTTCCTCACATACTTCACGGTCATTTCTTGTTGTCTCTCCTCCTTCCTGCCTTACCCTGATTACCTGGTCCTTGACTGTTGTTTTCCTCCTGATGTGGCTGTATAACAGCTTCGGGTCAGATTTGGCTTTCGCTGCTATGTCGTTTTCATATTGTCGTTGGGCCTCCCTTCTTATCTGTGCATGTTCATTTCTGGCTCTACGACTGCTCTCCTTGTTCTCCTGGGTCCTTTGCCTTCTATATTTCTTCATTTCCCTATCACACTTGACCTACCCTTGCATATATGATACTATTCTACACTGATTCACTGATGCCATGTGACACGGCAACCAGATGACCTGATGCCATGTGACACGGCAACCAGATGACCTGATGCCATGTGACACGGCAACCAGATGACCTGATCCCTTCACCTGATCTTCACCAATGACTTGTTTTCTCCACTATATACGCTGTTCTATTACTCTCTTGTATCACTAGGAGTGACCAAGATCCCAGAAGCTGAACTTATCAAATAAAGTGAAAGGACACAGGATGACGCACTTGTGTGCATTCATCCATAATGTCGGTATCGCTATACCTTCCATCCTATGCCAGGTAGCTCATCCAGTCTGCTTGATTTGTTAATCTTTAGCTTCGAGTATTTTATTATGTCTAGGCTGCTAATTTTGTGGCCTGTGGACGTTGGTGTCATGTTCTAGTGTCAACACTCAACATAACCGTATGTTGAGTGTAGCTGCCGTATTATTGTTGTTGTTTGTTATTCTGCTGATATCGTTAGTTAATGGTCCTATCGTTGCTTGTACCTTTTATCCCCCTGATGTATCTGAAGAATATTTTGCATTACCCTAACCATACCACGGGTGGGGTTAGAACCCGCAATCAGAGAGTCACTAAACTCCAGACCGTCGCTTTAGCCACTGGACCAGCTAGCGTCAATAAGATTCATCCAACTACGTATATTTGTGCACCATACGAAGGTTAGCATAGCCACCACTGTGACCACAAATGCAAGTTTTTACAGACGAATCTCCTGCTAACGTGGCCGTGACGAACTCTAGCTCAAGTCCCCTCAAAGCTGTCAACATGACTCAAGAAATCGTAATGACACGATTGCAAACAAACCATACCACGGGTGGGATTAGAACCCGCGATCATTGTGTACAGTTCGTCTTCTAAGTTCTTGTTTGTCATTTCTGTGACCGTAATCGGGATACCAGTTTGTTTAAATGTTTCTTGCCAATAATCTCAGCCAGTTGTCTCGTCATCCAGTTTAGCTTTCTTCTATATTTTTCGTATTTTTATCTCTCTTAGCATGTCATCTTTATCTATACTTAGAATCTTCATTGTAAATCTGCTGCACATTTTCCCTACATTACCTACATTTAGTAGTGCCATCCAATTTACGTTAGGGATGCCTCGGCACATCTGATCAGTGTCTCCCACTCTGTAACTGGTAATAATGTTAGTCCTAAATGAAACAAGCTGGGAAGATATCCTAAACAACACAGGTCCGAATATTTGCCTTGAAAAAAATGAATTTTGTGGCTCTTGAGATCTTCTCAAAACACATTCCATTAAGAAAAAGAAAGAGAAGATGTAAACTAGAAAGAGAGAGACGTTCTCTATACAGACGAAGGCGAAGAGTCACAGAGCTGCTGAGAGGGGTCAATATATCTGAAATACGAAGGGATGCACTAGTCAATGAAATTGCAAATATCGAACTTAAGTTGAAGGAATCTTATAGGAGACAAAAATCACAGGAAGAACTAAAAACCATAAAGGAAATTGAAAACAAAATAACAAAATACTTCTTCTCTTATGCCAAATCTAAGAGAAAAACAACATCCAGTATTGGGCCCCTGCTTAGGCGGGATCGAACATACACAGATGACAGCCAAGAAATGAGTGAGATACTAAAATCCCAATATGACTCAGTGTTCAGCAATCCACTGCCCAATCTAAGGGTCGACAATCCAAATCGACAATCCAAATGAATTCTTTAAGAGTGAAACCCAAAATTTGGTCATCCCAAAACTCTCAGATATTATTCTAACTCCACAAGATTTTGAAGAGGCAATTAATGACATGCTCATGCACTCTGCCCCAGGCCCAGACTCGTGGAACTCATTGTTCATCAAGAATTGCAAGAAGTCCCTATCGCGTGCCTTTAGCATTTTATGGAGAGGGAGCATGGACACAGGGATCATCCCACACACACTAAAAACAACAGGCATAGCCCCACTCCACAAAGGTGGCAGTAAAGCAATTGCAGAGAACTACAGACCAATAGCACTAACATGCCATATCATAAAAATCTTTTGAGAGGGTTCTAAGAAGCAAGATAGCCAACCACCTAGATACCCATCAGTTACACAACCCAGGGCAACACGGGTTTAGAGCCGGTCGCTCCTGCCTGTCCCAGCTACTGGACCACTATAACAAGGTCCTGGATGCTGTAGTAGAGGATAAACAAAATACAGATGTAGTATACACAGACTTTGCAAAAGCTTTCGATAAGTGTGACCATGGTGTAATAGCACACAAAATGCGGGATAAAGGAATAACGGGAAAAGTTGGTAGATGGATTTACAACTTCTTGACAAACAGAACACAAAGAGTAATAGTAAACAGAGTAAAGTCCCAGGCAGCCACGGTAAAAAGCTCTGTTCCACAAGGCCCAGTACTCACTCCCATTCTATTCCTCATCCTCATTTCTTACATAGACAGAGATGTAAGCCATAGCTCCGTATCTTTCTTTGCGGATGACACCCGGATCACCATGGCAGTGACCTCCATCGAAGACACCGCGAGACTCCAATCAGACATGAACCAAATCTTCGAATGGGCCACTCAAAACAATATGAAGTTCAACGAGGAGAAATTTCAACTACTCAGATATGGGAAACTTGAAGAAATTAAAAATGTGTCAAGGTATACCACAAATTCTAACCATACAATAGAGTGCAAAAGTAATGTGAAGGACCTGGGAGTGATAATATCAGAGGATCTCGCCTGAAAAGATCACAACAATGTATCTACGTCATCTGCTAGGAAAATGATAGGATGGATAATAAGAACCTTCAAAACTAGGGATGCCAAGCCCATGATGATTCTCTTCAAATCGCTTGTGCTCTCTAGGCTGGAATACTGCTGTACGACATTGCAGACCTGGAGAGTGTACAAAGAACTTTCACGGCACACGTAAGTACGATAAGGCACTTAAACTACTGGGAATGGTTGAAGGTCCTTGATCTGTATTCCCTGGAACACAGGCGAGTGAGATACATGATAATATACGCTTGGAAGGTCCTGGAGGGATTGGTACCAAACTTGCACACGAAAATCACTCCATATGAAAGCAAAAGACTCGGCTAGAGATGCATCATTCCCCCGATGAAAAGCAGGGGCGCCACGAGTACACTGAGAGACAACACAATAAGTGTCCAGGGCCCAAGACTGTTCAATTGCCCTCCAGCATACATAAGGGGAATTACCAATAGACCCCTGGCTGTCTTCAAGAAGGCACTGGACAGGCACCTAAAGTCAGTACCTGACCAATCGGGCTGTGGTTCGTACGTCAGTTTGCATGCGGCCAGTAGTAACAGCCTGGTTGATCAGACCCTGATCCACCATGAGGCCTGGTCTCAGACCGAGCTGCGGGGGCGTTGACCCCGAAACTCTCTCCAGGTAAACTCCGGAACTCAATATCTGTATTTAAATTGAATTGATTCACGGAATGGGTGGGGCTTAAAGTTTTTACAGCTGGCCAAGTGGTTAACGCACTGGCCTGTGTGTTTTAGCACTCACTTGCCATGGGTTCTAACTCCACCCATTTCCTGAATTGTTTGAAATCGTGCAATTATGGTTTCGTGAGCCGTTCAATCGAATGTCGTGATCTTTGCTTCCTAGTCTCCCTCCTGCCTTGAGTGACAGGACAAGGTCAAAATCTGTGGTCAAAACAAGACCGAGAATATTGTTGTTCCGAGTCTCTGAAGTGACAGCTTGAGTTAAACACGTTATCCTTAATGTTGTTGACGAGTCTGGCCGCCAGCTGGTCCACTTCGTCCGACTTTTTTTTTATTATCCTGAGTGATATACACATATGGTACTTATTCATGATAATTTGTGTAACTGTATTTATGTGTACCTGGAGTTTACCTGGAGAGAGTTCCGGGGGTCAACGCCCCCGTGGCCCGGTCTGTGACCAGGCCTCCTGGTGGATCAGAGCCTGATCCACCAGGCTGTTACTGCTGGCTGCACGCAATCCAACGTACGAGCCACAGCCCGGCTGGTCAGGAACCGACTTTAGGTGCTTGTCCAGTGCCAGCTTGAAGACTGCCAGGGGTCTGTTGGTAATCCCCCTTATGTATGCTGGGAGGCAGTTGAACAGTCTCGGGCCCCTGACACTTATTGTATTGTCTCTTAACGTGCTAGTGACACCCCTGCTTTTCATTGGGGGGATGTTGCATCGTCTGCCAAGTCTTTTGCTTTCATTGCGAGTGATTTTCGTGTGCAAGTTCGATACTAGTCCCTCTAGGATTTTCCAGGTGTATATAATCATGTATCTCTCCCGCCTGCGTTCCAGGGAATACAGGTTCAGGAACTTCAAATGCTCCCAGTAATTGAGGTGTTTTATCTTCGTTATGTGTGCCGTGTAGGTTCTCTGTACATTTTCTAGGTCAGCAATTTCACCTGCCTTGAAAGGTGCTGTTAGTGTGCAGCAATATTCCAGCCTAGATAGAACAAGCGACCTGAAGAGTGTCATCATGGGCTTGGCATCCCTAGTTTTGAAGTTTCTCATTATCCATCCTGTCATTTTTCTAGCAGCTGCGATTGATACAATGTTATGGTCTTTGAAGGTGAGATCCTCCGACATGATCACTCCCAGGTCTTTGACGTTGGTTTTTCGCTCTATTTTGTGGCCGGAATTTGTTTTGTACTCTGATGAAGTTTTAATTACCTCGTGTTTACCATATCGGAGTAATTGAAATTTCTCATCGTTGAACTTCATATTGTTTTCTGCAGCCCATTGAAAGATTTGGTTGATGTCCGCCTGGAACCTTGCAGTGTCTGCAATGGAAGACACTGTCATGCAGATTCGGGTGTCATCTACAAAGGAAGACACGGTGCTGTGGCTGACATCCTTGTCTATGTCAGATATGAGGATGAGAAACAAGATGGGAGCGAGTACTGTGTCTTGTGGAACAGAGCTTTTCACCGTAGCCGCCTCGGACTTTACTCTGTTGACTACTACTCTTTGTGTTCTGTTTGTGAGGAAATTATAGATCCATCTACCAACTTTTCCTGTTATTCCTTTAGCACGCATTTTGTGCGCTATTACGCCATGGTCACACTTGTCGAAGGCTTTTGCAAAGTCTGTATATATTACATCTGCATTCTTTTTGTCTTCTAGTGTATCTAGGGCCTTGTCGTAGTGATCCAATAGTTGAGACAGACAGGAGCGACCTGTTCTAAACCCATGTTGCCCTGGGTTGTGTAACTGATGGGTATCTAGATGGGTGGTGATCTTGCGTCTTAGGACCCTTTCAAAGATTTTTATGATATGGGATGTTAGTTCTTAGCTATTGCTTTACTTCCCCCTTTGTGGAGTGGGGCTATGTCTGTTGTTTTTAGTAACTGTGGGACGACCCCCGTGTCCATGCTGCCTCTCCATAGGACGGTAAAAGCTCGTGATAGGGCTTCTTGCAGTTCTTGATGAACACGGAGTTCCATGAGTCTGGTCCTGGGGCAGAGTGCATGGGCATGTCATTTATCGCCTGTTCGAAGTCATTTGGCGTCAGGATAACATCAGATAGGCTTGTGTTAACCAAATTCTGTGGCTCTTTCATAAAAAATTTATTTTGATCTTCGACTCTCAGTCTGGTTAGCGGCTTGCTAAAAACTGAGTTATATTGGGACTTGAGTAGCTCGCTTATTTCCTTGCTGTCATCTGTGTAGGACCCATCTTGTTTAAGTAGGGGCCCAATACTGGACTTTGTTCTCGACTTTGATTTGGCATAGGAGAAAAAATACTTTAGGTTTCTTTCTATTTCATTTATGGCTTTTAGTTCTTCCCGCGATTCCTGACTCCTATAAGATTCCTTTAGCTTAAGTTCGATGTTTGCTATTTCTGTGACTAGTGACTCCCTACGCATTTCAGATATATTGGCCTCTTTTAGCCGCTCTGTTATTCTTTTTCGTCGCCTGTAAAGGGAGCGCCTGTCTCTTTCTATTTTACATCTACTCCTCCTTTTTCTTAAAGGAATAAGCCTTGAGCATACATCGAGTGCCACAGAGTTAGTCTGTTCTAGGCATAAGTTGGGGTCTGTGTTGCTTAGTCTATCTTCCCAGCTTATATCGGTTAGGACTTGGTTTACTTGGTCCCACTTTATGTTCTTGTTATTGAAATTCAATTTGGTGAATGCTCCCTTGTGACTAATGTCATTATGTTGGTCTGGGGCTCCGCACATACATGTCTGAACCTCGATTATGTTGTGATCTGAGTATATTGTTTTTGATATGATGACATTTCGTATTAGATCATCATTGCTAGTGAAGATGAGGTCTAGTGTATTCTCCAGTCTAGTAGGCTCTATTGTTCGCTGGTTTAAATGGAATTTTGTGCAGAGGTTTAAAAGCTCGTGTGTGTGTGTGTGTGAGTTTTCGTCAGAGCTGCTATATTCCTCCATTTTAGGTGCCTCAAGTTGAAATCCCCTAGGAGCAAGATGTTGTGGGCAGGAGCTGGCAGATTTTCCAGACAGTGGTCAATTTTTAACAGCTGTTCCTGGAATTGCTGGGACGTTGCATCCGGAGGCTTGTAGACTACTACAATGACTAGGTTTTGGTTCTCGATCTTTACTGCTAAAACTTCCACTACATCATTTGAGGCATTAAGCAGTTCTGTGCAAACAAGTGACTCTGCGATATACAGTCCACCCCCCCCCCTTTTTTTGCCTGTTCACTCTGTCGCATCTGTATAGGTTGTAACCTGGGATCCATATTTCGTTGTCCAAGTGATCCTTTGTGTGGGTCTCTGTGAAAGCCGCGAACATTGCATTTGCCTCTGCAAGCAGTCCACAGATGAAAGGTATTTTGTTGTTCGTTGCTGGCTTTAGACCCTGTATATTTGCAAAGAAGAATGTCATCGGACTGGTGGTATTGGTGGTACTGAGGGGGACTTTTTTTTCCGGCATTAGTATCTGCATCTGTTGGTTTGGAGTGGAGGCCATCGATTGTGGTTCCACTCCAGGAATGACTGGATTTGGTGTATGATTTCTGCCATTTCCTGCCAGTTTTTTTCTCCTTCCTGGCACTAAAAAACCTCTCCCTCTTGAGTGGCTGTGGCTACCCCGGTTTTCCCATGGCCTGGATGTTTTGTATCTTTTTGTCCCCTTTAGAAGGTGTGCCTGGCAATTTAAGTTATAGCACAGTCTTTCCTGTACTGAAGAGGGAGTTTGCATTTTCCTGTTGTCATATGGGCACGGCATTTTCTAGGGTGGTCAAAGTTGCGCGTCCCATCTGTTTTTCCAGATTTCCCGTGCCTACAGATACCAAGTGCATAGTATGTGCACAGGCTTGGTTTCCGTTTGCCTTGGGTTTCTGTGACTGTATACCCTGTTGGTGCATGTTTACCTGTCTCTTTCCTATACTCACTAGCACTAACAATGGGGCTCTCACCAGTTGTTTTTGGTAATGTATCCTCACTAATGCTAGTGGAGTCCCTTTGTTTGCTATCTCCTGTGGTATTACTAGTTTGTAATATTGGTTTTATCTTGTCCTTGACTACACTTGTTTCCCCACTACAGCTTCTGTCTCCCTCGAGGCCATTTATATGCATTCCCTCCTGCGTACATTTACTGACTACCTGGACAGCACCTCCAGCCTCACCCTCACTGTCTCCCAGGACAGCACCTCCAGCTTCACCATTACAGTCTACCAGGACAGCACTATCAGCCCCACATTTACTGACTACCAGGGCAGCACCTCTAGCCTTACAGTTTCTGACTACATGGCCAGCACCAAGGGCAATACCATCCAGCCCAGACTTTTTATTTTCCCATTTGTTATAGAATGCTTCCAGGTTTTCCATGAAGGCTGCTTTGATGTTATCCTCTTTTAATACCAATGTGATTTTAGTCCACAGATTGCTCTCATATGGGCATACCCAAAAACACTTCCCTGATTTAATACTGCTTGTAGATAGTTCTTGGATATCTACACAAGTGGCGTGACACCAATTTCCACAAAAATAGCAATTTATCCATGTGGAAGCCCGTTTGTTTGATTGACTGCAGACTACACAGAGCTTCATAATGCGATTTGAATGATTGATTTATTGTAATTCTACTAGTAACCTCTTGAATATTCTAATAATAACCTCCTTAAAGTGAAGCTCTTGATATTTGTATTTCTATTTCTAACTGTACTTGTATATTAGGACAGCTTACCGGTGTACGTTCCTGTTTTATATTTATTGTTTGTGTTTGATAAGGGCACCTAAAACCCCGTCTGTTTACAGTCTGCTTTATTGTCCAACGAATCCGTTTGAATCCGGTCAAGGGTTCGGACCAGCCAAGGGTTCGGAACCAGTCGGATTTGATCAGTGGGTCACTTATTTAAAACATACTGGTCGGTGATTTGGGCTAACACATGAAGGAACTACTGGAAATTATTTAACCGAGTAATATGTGATTTGATTGATACAAAAGTATAACTTGTGTGTTGAAGAACCGGCGATTGCTGGCAGCTCTTACAATGACGAACGGTCGAGGTCTCAACCCTTGTTTATCTATCACTGTATCTAGCTTTTCTAGTTTTTTCCATCTCCACCACAACAAATGCTATAATCACTGTAGTTGACTGTTTCAATTATTGGAGGAAAGACGCTTTTTTTGCAGTAATATTTGCTTCTCCTTGTGTATATTGCATTTAGTGTAGTATTGTGTCAATACATATTTCAAGTGAGAAAAGCAATGTATTTTAGCTAAAAAACAAGATTTGTTTGAAAAGTGTTCTAAATGCTCCAAATCGTCGAAATATGCAGAAAAACATCATTTTTCCATATTTTTCGATTTTTTCAATGCTTCATATATTTTTAAAAAATAAATGAAACATTCGAAATTATTTCTGAATTTCATAGAAAGTTTATGGGCTTTTTGAAAAATATGTAATATATTTTAAAATGTTGAAAATGCTCGAAAATTTTAATTGCATCAGTAATTCTGATCAAAAAGTTTTTAAATCCATGAATTTTAACTAAAAAATCAGGTTTGTCTGAAAAGTGTTCTAAATGCTGCAAACCGTCGAAATACGCAGTAAAACATAATTTTACCATATTTTTCGATTTTTTCAATGTTTCAGGTATTTTTAACAAATATGTAAAATATTCAAAATTATTTCTGAATTTACTCGAAATTTTATGGGCTTTTTGAAAAATATGTAATATGTTTTAAAATGTTGAAAATGCTCGAAAATTTCAATTGCATCAGTAATTTCGATCAAAAAGTTTGGAAGTCCATGAATTTTAGTTAAAAAATCAGGTTTGTCTGAAAAGTGTTCTAAATTTTCCAAATCGTCGAAATATGCAGTAACACATCATTTTACCATATTTTTCGATTTTTTCCATTCTTCAGGTATTTTTAACAAATATACGAAATATTCAAAATTATTTCTGAATTTCATCGAAATTTTATGGGCTTTTTGAAAAATTTGCAATATACTTCAAAATGTTGAAAATGCTCGAAAATTTCAATTGCATCAGTAATTCTGATCAAAAAGTTTGAAAATCCATGAATTATAGCTAAAAAATCAGGTTTGTCTGAAAAGTGTTCTAAATTCTCCAAATCGTCGAAATATGCAGTAAAACATCATTTTACCATATTTTTCGATTTTTTCCCTTCTTCAGGTATTTTTAACAAATATATGAAATATTCGAAATTATTTCTGAATTTAATCGAAATTTATGGGCTTTTTGAAAAATATGTAATATATTTTAAAATGTTAAAAATGCTCGAAAATTTCAATGCATCAGTAATTCTGATCAAAACTGTGAAAATCCATGAATTTTAGCTAAAAAATCAGGTTTGTCTGAAAAGTGTTCTAAATGCTCCAAATCGTCGAAATATGCAGTAAAACATCATTTTACAATATTTTTCGACTATTTCAATGCTTCAGGTATTTTTAAGCAATATATGAAATATTCAAAATTATTTCTGAATTTCATCGAAATTTTATGGGCTTTTTGAAAAGTGTGTAATATACTTCAAAATGTTGAAAATGCACAAAAATTTCAATTCCGTCAATAATTCTGATAAAAAAGTTTGAAAATCCATGAAATTTTAGTGTAGTATTGTGTCAATACATATTTCAAGAGTGAAAAGCAAGGTTTGTTTGAAAAGTGTTCTAAATGCACCAAATCGTCGAAATATGCAGTAAAACATCATTTTACCATATTTTTCGATTTTTTCCATGCTTCAGGTGTTTTTAACAAAAATATGAAATATTCAAAATTATTTCTAAATTTAATCGAAATTTTATGGGCTTTTTGAAAAATATGTAATATACTTTAAAATGTTGAAAATGCACAAAAATTTCAATTCCGTCAATAATTCTGATAAAAAAGTTTGAAAATCAGGTTTGTCTGAAAAGTGTTCTAATTGCTCCAAATCGTCGAAATATGCAGTAAAAATCATTTTACAATATTTTTCGATTTTTTTCAATGCTTCATGTATTTTTAAAAAAATATATACTGATGGAATTTATATTTTAGAGCATTTTTCAACTCTTGAAGTATATTACATATTTTTCAAAATGCCCATAAAATTTCGATGAAATTAAGATATAAGATTGAATATTTCACATATTTTTTAAAAATACCTGAAGCATTGAGAAAATCGAAAAATATGGTAAAAATGATGTTTTACTGCATATTTAGAAGATTTGGAGCATATTGAACACTTTTCGGAGAATCTTGATTTTTTAGCTAAAATTCATGGATTTTCAAACTTTTTTATCAGAATTACTGATGGAGTTGAATTTTATGATGAAAGTAACTTAAATATGACATTTCAGTAAAAATCATTTTACCATATTTTTCGATTTTTTTTCAATGCTTCAGGTATTTTTAAAAAATATATACTGATGGAATTTAAATTTTAGAGCATTCTATAACATTTAAAGTATATTACATATTTTTCAAAATGCCCATAAAATTTCGATGAAATTCAGAAATAATTTTGAATATTTCACATATTTTTTGAGAATACCTGAAGCATTGAGAAAACGAAAAAAATGGTAAAATGATGTTTCACTGCATATTTCGAAAATTTGGAGCATTTAGAACAGTTTTCATACAAACCTGATTTTTTAGCTAAAATTCATGGGTTTTCAGAATTACTGATGGAATGGAATTATATGCTGAAAGTAACTTAAATATGACATTTTAGTGTAGTATTGTGTCAATACATATTTCAAGTGTGAAAAGCAATGTATTTTAGCTAAAAAGCAAGGTTTGTTTGAAAAGTGTTCTAAATGCTCCAAATCATCGAAATATGCAGTAAAACATCATTTTACCATATTTTTCGATTTTTTTTCAATGCTTCAGGTATTTTTAGAAAATATATACTGATGGAATTTAAATTTTAGAGCATTCTATAACTTTTAAACTATATTACATATTTTTCAAAAAGCCCATAAAATTTCGATGAAATTCAGAAATAATTTTGAATATTTCACATATTTTTTAAAAATACATGAAGCATTGAGAAAATCGAAAAATATGGTAAAATGATGTTTTACTGCATATTTCGACGATTTGGAGCATTTAAAACACTTTTCTGAGAAACCTGATTTTTTAGCGAAAATTCATGGATTTTCAAACTTTTTTTATCAGAATTACTGATAGAATTGAATTTTTTGCTGAAAGTAACTTAAACATGAAATTTTAGTGTAGTATTGTATCAATACATATTTCAAGAGTGAAAATCAATGCATTTTAGCTAAAAGCAAGGTTTGTTTGAAAAGTGTTCTAAATGCACCAAATCGTCGAAATATGCAGTAAAACATTATCTTACCATATTTTTCGATTTTGTCAATGCTTCAGGTATTTTTAACAAATATATGAAATATTCAAAATTATTTCTGAATTTAATCGAAATTTTATGGGCTTTTTGAAAAACATATAATATACTTTAAAATGTTGAAAATACTCGAAAATTTCAATTGCATGAGTAATTCTGATCAAAAAGTTTGAAAATCCATGAATTTTAGGTAAAAAACCAGGTTTGTCTGAAAAGTGTTCTAAATGCTCCAAATCGTCGAAAATTGCAGTAAAACATCATTTTCCAATATTTTTCGACTATGTCAATGCTTCAATTATTTTTAAACAATATATGAAATATTCAAAAATATTTCTGAATTTCATCGAAATTTTATTGGCTTTTTGAAAAATATGTAATATAATTCAAAATGTTGAAAATGCACGAAAATTTCAATTCCATCAGTAATTCTGATAAAAAAGTTTGAAAATCCATGAATTTTAGCTAAAAAATCAGGTTTGTCTGAAAAGTGTTTTAAATGCTCCAAAACGTCGAAATATGCCGTAAAATCATTTTACAATATTTTTCAATTTTTTTCAATGCTTCAGGTATTTTTAAAAATTGTATACTGATGGAATTGAAATTTTAGAGCATTTTCTCAACTTTTAAAGTATATTACAAATTTTTCAAAAAGCCCATAAAATTTCGATGAAATTCAGAAATAATTTTGAATATTTCACATATTTTCTAAAAATACCTGAAGCATTGAGAAAATCGAAAAAATTGGTAAAATGATGTTTTGCTGCATATTTTGACGATTTGGAGCATTTAGAACACTTTTCAGACAAACCTGATTTTTTAGCTAAAATTCATGGATTTTCAAACTTTTTTATCAAAATTACTGATGGAATGGAATCATATCCTGAAAGTAACTTAAACATGAAATTTTAGTGTAGTATTGTGTCAATGCATATTTCAATAGTGAAAATCAATGCATTTTAGCTAATAAGCAAGGTTTGTTTGAAAAGTGTTCTAAATGCACCAAATCGTTGAAATATGCAGTAAAACATCATTTTACCATATTTTTCGATTTTTTCAATGCTTCAGGTATTTTTAACAAATAAATGAAATATTCAAAATAATTTCTGAATTTAATCGAAATTTTATGGGCTTTTTGAAAAATATGTAATATACTTTAAATTGTTGAAAATGCTCGAAAATTTCAATTGCATCAGTAATTCTTATCAAAAAGTTTGAAAATCCATGAATTTTAGCTAAAAAATCAGGTTTGTATGAAAAGTGTTCTAAATGCTCCAAATCGTCGAAATATGCAGTAAAACATAATTCTACCATATTTTTCGATTTTTTTCAATGCTTCAAGAATTTTTAACAAATACATGAAACATTCAAAATTATTTCTGAATTTAACCGAAATTTTGTGGGCCTTTTGAAAAATATGTAATTTACTATAAAATGCTTAAAATGATCGAAAATTTCAATTGCATCAGTAATTCTGATAACAAAGTTTGAAAATCCAAGAATTTTAGCAAGAAAATCAGGTTTGTCTGAAAAATGTTCTAAATGCTGCAAATCGTCGAAATATACAATAAAACATCATTTTACCATATTTTTCGATTTTTTCAATGCTTCAGGTATTTTTAACAAATATATGAAATATTCAAAATTATTTCTGAATTTAATCGAAATTTTATGGCTTTTTGAAAAATATGTAATATATTTTAAAATGTGGAAAATGCTCGAAAATTTCAATTGCATGAGTAATTCTGATCAAAACTTTGAAAATCCATAAATTTTAGCAAAAAAATCAGGTTTGTCTGAAAAGTGTTTTAAATGCTCCAAATCGTTGAAATATGCCGTAAAATTCAGTTTACAATATTTTTCGATTTTTTTTCAATTTTTCAGGTATTTTTAAAAAATGTATACTGATGGAATTGAAATTTTAGAGCATTTTTCAACTTTTAAAGTATATTACAAATTTTTCAAAAAGCCCATAAAATTTCGATGAAATTCAGAAATAATTTTGAATATTTCACATATTTTTTAAAAATACCTGAAGCATTGAGAAAATCGAAAAATATGGTAAAATGATGTTTTACTGCATATTTCGACGATTTGGAGCATTTAGAACACTTTTCAGACAAACCTGATTTTTTAGCTAAAATTCATGGATTTTCAAACTTTTTTATCAGAATTACTGATGGAATTTAATTTTTTTGCTGAAAGTAACTTAAACATGAAATTTTAGTGTAGTATTGTGTCAATACATATTTCAAGAGTGAAAATCAATGCATTTTAGGTAAAAATCAGGTTTGTTTGAAAAGTGTTCTAAATGCACCAAATCGTCGAAATATGCAGTAAAACATCATTTTACCATATTTTTCGATTTTTTCAATGCTTCAGGTATTTTTAACAAATATATGAAACATTCAAAATTATTTCTGAATTTAATCGAAATTTTATGGGCTTTTTGAAAAATATGTAAAATACTTTAAAATGTTGAAAATGCTCGAAAATTTCAATTGCATCAGTAATTCTGATCAAAAAAGTTTGAAAATCCATGAATTTTAGCTAAAAAATCATGTTTGTCTGAAAGGTGTTCTAAATGCTCCAAATCGTCGAAATATGCAGTAAAAATCATTTTACAATATTTTTCGATTTTTTTCAATGCTTCAGGTATTTTTTAAAAATATACACTGATGGAATTTAAATTTCAGAGCATTCTACGACTTTTAAAGTATATTACATATTTTTCAAAATGCCCATAAAATTTCGATGAAATTAAGAAATAATTTTGAATATTTCACATATTTTTTGAAAATACCTGAAGTATTGAGAAAAGCGAAAAATATGGTAAAATGATGTTTTACTGCATATTTCGAAGACTTGGAGCATTTAGAAGACTTTTCAGACAAACCCGATTTTTTTGCTAAAATTCATGGATTTTCAAACTTTTTTATCAAAATTACTGATGGAATCGAATCATATGCTGAAGGGAACTTAAATATGACATTTTAGTGTAGTATTGTGTCAATACATACTTCAAGTGAGAAAAGCAATGTATTTTAGCAAAAAACCAAGATTTGTTTGAAAAGTGTTCTAAATGCTCCAAATCGTCGAAATATGCAGAAAAACATCATTTTACCTTATTTCTCGATTTTTTCAATGCTTCATGTATTTTTAAAAAATAAATGCAATATTCGAAATTATTTCTGAATTTCATAGAAAGTTTATGGGCTTTTTGAAAAATATGTAATATATTTTAAAATGTTGAAAATGCTCGAAAATTTTAATTGCATCAGCAATTCTGATCAAAAAGTTTTTAAATCCATGAATTTTAAACAAAAATCAGGTTTGTCTGAAAAGTGTTCTAAATGCTGCAAATCGTCGAAATATGCAGTAAAACATAATTTTACCATATTTTTCGATTTTTTCAATGCTTCAGGTATTTTTAACAAATATGTAAAATATTCAAAATTATTTCTGAATTTAATCGAAATTTTATGGGCTTTTTGAAAAATATGTAATATGTTTTAAAATGTTGAAAATGCTCGAAAATTTCAATTGCATCAGTAATTCCGATCAAAAAGTTTGGAAGTCCATGAATTTTAGTTAAAAAAATCAGGTTTTTCTGAAAAGTGTTCTAAATGCACCAAATCGTCGAAATATGCAGTAAAACATCATTTTACCATACTTTTCGATTTTTTCAATGCTTCAGGTATTTTTAAACAATATATGAAATATTCAAAATTATTTCTGAATTTCACCGAAATTTTATGGGCTTTTTGAAAAATTTGTAATATACTTTAAAATGTTGAAAATGTACGAAAATTTCAATTCCATCAGTAATTCTGATAAAAAAGTTTGAAAATCCATGAATTTTAGCTAAAAAATCAGGTTTGTCTGAAAAGTGTTCTAAATATTCCAAATCGTCGAAATATGCAGTAAAACATCATTTTACCATACTTTTCGATTTTTTCCATGCTTCATTTATTTTTAACAAATATATGAAATATTCAAAATTATTTCTGAATTTAATCGAAATTTTATGGGTTTTTTGAAAAAAATGTAATATACTTTAAAATGTTGAAAATGCACGAAAATTTCAATTCCATCAGTAATTCTGATAAAAAAAGTTTGAAAATCCATGAATTTTAGCTAAAAAAACAGGTTTGTCTGAAAAGTGTTCTAAATGCTCCAAATCGTCGAAATATGCAGTAAAATATCATTTTACCATATTTTTCGATTTTTTTCCATGCTTCATTTATTTTTAACAAATATATGAAATATTCAAAATTATATCTGTATTTAATCGAAATTTTATGGACTTTTTGAAAAATATGCAATATTCTTTAAAATGTTGAAAATACTCGAAAATTTCCATTGCATGAGTAATTCTGTTCAAAAATTATGAAAATCCATGAATTTTAGCTAAAAAATCAGGTTTGTCTGAAAAGTGTTCTAAATGCTCCAAATCGTCGAAATATGCAGTAAAACATCATTTTACCATATTTTTCGATTTTTTGATTGCTTCAGGTATTTTTAACAAAAATATGAAATATTCAAAATAATTTCTGAATTTAATCGAAATTTTATGGGCTTTTTGAAAAAATATGTAATAAACTTTAAAATGTTGATAATGCACGAAAATTTCAATTCCGTCAATAATTCTGATAAAAAAGTTTGAAAATCCATGAATTTTAGCTAAAAAAATCATGTTTGTCTGAAAAGTGTTCTAAATGCTCCAAATCGTCGAAATATGCAGTAAAAATCATTTTACAATATTTTTCGATTTTTTTCAATGCTTCAGGTATTTTTAAAAAATGTATACTGATGGAATTGAAATTTTAGAGCATTTTTCAACTTTTAAAGTGTATTACAAATTTTTCAAAAAGCCCATAAAATTTCGATGAAATTCAGAAATAATTTTCTATATTTCACATATTTTTTAAAAATACCTGAAGCATTGAGAAAATCGAGAAATATGGTAAAATGATGTTTTACTGCATATTTCGACGATTTGGAGCATTTAGAACACTTTTCAGACAAACCTGATTTTTTAGCTAAAATTCATGGATTTTCAAACTTTTTTATCAGAATTACTGATGGAATTGAATTTTTTGCTGAATGTAACTTAAACATGAAATTTTAGTGTAGTATTGTGTCAATACATATTTCAAGAGTGAAAATCAATGCATTTTAGCTAAAAAGCAAGGTTTGTTTGAAAAGTGTTCTAAATGCACCAAATCGTCGAAATATGCAGTAAAACATCATTTTCCCATATTTTTCGATATTTTCAATGCTTCAGGTATTTTTAAACAATATATGAAATATTCAAAATTATTTCTGAAATTCACCGAAATTTTATGGGCTTTTTGAAAAATTTGTAATATACTTTAAAATGTTGAAAATGTACGAAAATTTCAATTCCATCAGTAATTCTGATAAAAAAGTTTGAAAATCCATGAATTTTAGCTAAAAAATCAGGTTTGTCTGAAAAGTGTTCTAAATGTTCCAAATCGTCGAAATATGCAGTAAAAATCATTTTACAATATTTTTCGATTTTTTTCAATGCTTCATGTATTTTTAAAAAATATATACTGATGGAATTGAAATTTCAGAGAATTTTTCAACTTTTGAATTATATTACATATTTTTCAAAATGCCCATAAAATTTCGATGAAATTCAGAAATAATTTTGAATATTTCACATATTTTTAAAAATACCCGAAGCATTGAGAAAATCGAAGAATATGGTAAAATGATGTTTTACTGCATATTTCGACGATTTGGAGCATTTAGAACACTTTTCACACAAGCCTGATTTTTTAGCTAAAATTCATGGATTTTCAAACTTTTTTATCAGAATTACTGATGGAATTGAATTTTTTGCTGAATGTAACTTAAACATGAAATTTTAGTGTAGTATTGTGTCAATACTTATTTCAAGAGTGAAAAATCAATGCATTTTAGCTAATAAGCAAGGTTTGTTTGAAAAGTGTTCTAAATGCACCAAATCGTCGAAATATGCAGTAAAACATCATTTTACCATATTTTTCGATTTTTTCAACGCTTCAGGTATTTTTAACAAATAAATGAAATATTCAAAATTATTTCTGAATTTAATCGAAATTTTATGGGCTTTTAAAAATATGTAATATCTTTTAAAATGTTGATAATGCACGGAAATTTCAATTCAATCAGTAATTCTGATAAAAAAGTTTGAAAATCCATGAATTTTAGGTAAAAAATCAGGTTTGTCTGAAAAGTGTTCTAAATGATCCAAATCGTCGAAATATTTTACGATATTTTTCGATTTTTTCAATGCTTAAGGTATTTTTAACAAAATTATTTCTGAATTTAATCGAAATTTTATGGGCTTTTAAAAATATGTAATATCTTTTAAAATGTTGATAATGCACGGAAATTTCAATTCAATCAGTAATTCTGATAAAAAAGTTTGAAAATCCATGAATTTTAGGTAAAAAATCAGGTTTGTCTGAAAAGTGTTCTAAATGATCCAAATCGTCGAAATATGCAGTTAAACATCATTTTACGATATTTTTCGATTTTTTCAATGCTTAAGGTATTTTTAACAAATATATGAAATATTCAAAATTATTTCTGAATTTTATCGAAATTTTATGAGCTTTTTGAAAGATATGTAATATCTTTTAAAATGTTGAAAATGCACGGAAATTTAAATTGCATCAGCAATTCTGATCAAAAGTTTTTCAATCCATGAATTTTAACTAAAAAACCAGGTTTGTCTGAAAAGTGTTGTAAATGCTGCAAATCGTCGAAATATGCAGTAAAACATAATTTTACCATATTTTTCGATTTTTTCAATGCTTCAGGCATTTTTAACAAATATGTAAAATATTCAAAATTATTTATGAATTTAATCGAAATTTTATGGGCTTTTTGAAAAATATGTAATATACTTTACAATGTTGAAAATGCTCGAAAATTTCAATTGCATCAGTAATTCTGATCAAAAAGTTTGAAAAACCGTGAATTTTAGCTAAAAAATCAGGTTTGTCTGAAAAGTGTTCTAAATGCTCCAAATCGTCGAAATATGCAGTAAAACATCATTTTACCATATTTTTCGATTTTTTCCATTCTTCACGTATTTTTAACAAATATATGAAATATTCAAAATTATTTTTGAATTTAATCGAAATTTTATGTCTTTTTTGAAAAATATATAATATATTTTAAAATGTTACAAATGCTCGAAAATTTCAATGCATCAGAAATTCTGATCAAAACTGAAAAAACATGAATTTTAGCTAAAAAATCGGGTTTGTCTGAGAAGTGTTCTAAATGCACCAAATCGTCGAAATGTGCAATAAAACATCATTTTACAATATTTTTCGACTATTTCAATGCTTTAGGTATTTTTAAACAATATATGAAATATTCAAAATTATTTCTGAATTTCATCGAAATTTTATGGGCTTTTTTAAAAATATGTAATATACTTCAAAATGTTGAATATGCACGAAAATTTCAATTCCATCAGTAATTCTGATAAAAAAGTTTAAAAATCCATGAATTTTTAGCTAAAAAATCAGATTTGCCAGAAAAGTGTTTTAAATGCTCCAAATCATCGAAATATGCCGTAAAAATCATTTTACAATATTTTTCGATTTTTTTCAATGCTTAAGGTAATTTTAAAAAATGTATACTTGATGGAATTGAAATTTTAGAGCATTTTTCAACTTTTAAAGTATATTACAAATTTTTCAAAAAGCCCATAAATTTTGATGAAATTCAGAAATAATTTTGAATATTTCACATATTTTTTAAAAATACTTGAAGCATTGAGAAAATCGAAAAATATGGCAAAATGATGTTTTACTGCATATTTCGACGATTTGGAGCATTTAGAACACTTTTCAGACAAACCTGATTTTTTAGCTAAAATTCATGGATTTTCAAACTTTCTTATCAGAATTACTGATGGAATTGAATTTTTTGATGAAAGTAACTTAATTAAACATGAAATTTTAGTATAGTATTGTGTCAATACATATTTCAAGAGTGAAAATAAATGCATTTTAGCTAAAAAGCAAGGTTTGTTTGAAAAGTGTTCTAAATGCACCAAATCGTCGAAATATGCAGTAAAACATTATCTTATCATATTTTTCGATTTTTTCAATGCTTCAGGTATTTTTAACAAATATATGAAATATTCAAAATTATTTCTGAATTTAATCGAAATTTTATGGGCTTTTTGAAAAATATGTAATATGCTTTAAAATGTTGAAAATGCACGGAAATTTTAATTCAATCAGTAATTCTGATAAAAAAGTTTGAATTTAAGCTAAAAAATCAGGTTTGTCTGAAAAGTGTTCTAAATGCTCCAAATCGTCGAAATATGCAGTAAAAATTATTTAAGCATATTTATCGATTTCTTTTCAAAGCTTCAGGTATTTTTAAAAAACATATACCGATATAATTCAAATTTTAGAGCATTTTTCAACATTTAAAAGTATATTACATATTTTTCAAAAAGCCCATAAAATTTCTATGAAATTCAGAAATAATTTTGAGTATTTCATATATATTTGAAAAATACCTGATGCATTGAGAAAATCGAAAAATATGGTAAAAGGATATTTTACTACATATTTTGATGATTTGGAGAATTTAGAACACTTTTCAGACGAACCTGATTTTTTAGCTAAAATTCATGGATTTTCAAACTTTTTTATCAGAATTACTGATGGAATTGAATTTTATGCTAATGGTAACTTAAATATGACATTTTAGTGAAGAATTGTGTCAATACATATTTCAAGTGTGAAAATCAATGCATTTTAGCTAAGAAGCAAGGTTTGTTTGAAAAGTGTTCTAAATGCGCCAAATCGTCGAAATATCCAGTAAAACATCATTTTACCATATTTTTCGATTTTTTCAATGCTTCAGGTATCTTTAACAAATAAATGAAACATTCAAAATTATTTCTGAATTTAATCGAAATTTTATGGGCTTTTTGAAAATTATGTAATATCCTTTAAAATGCTTAAAATGATCGAAAATTTCAATTGCATCAGTAATTCTGATAACAAAGTTTGAAAATCCATGAATTTTACCTAAAAAATCAGGTTTGTCTGAAAAATGTTCTAAATGCTGCAAATCGTCGAAATATGGAATAAAACATCATTTTACCATATTTTTCGATTTTTTCAATGCTTCAGGTATTTTTAACAAATATATGAAATATTCAAAATTATTTCTGAATTTAATCGAAATTTTATGGGCTTTTTAAAAAATATGTAATATATTTTAAAATGTTGAAAATGCTCGAAAATTTCAATTGCAACGGTAATTCTGATCAAAAAAATTTGAAAATCCATGAATTTTAGCTAAAAAATCAGGTTTGTCTGAAAAGTGTTCTAAATGCTCCAAATCGTCGAAATATGCAGTAAAACATCATTTTACAATATTTTTCGACTATTTCAATGCTTCAGGTATTTTTAAACAATATATGAAATATTCAAAATTATTTCTGAATTTCATCGAAATTTTATGGGCTTTTTGGAAAATATGTAATATACTTCAAAATGTTGAAAATGCACGAAAATTTCAATTCCATTAGTAATTCTGATAAAAAAGATTGAAAATCCATGAATTTTAGCTAAAAAATCAGGTTTGCGTGAAAAGTGTTTTAAATGCTCCAAATCGTCGAAATATGTAGTAAAAATCATTTTACAATATTTTTCGATATTTTCAATGCTTCAGGTATTTTTAAAAAATATATACTGATGGAATTGAAATTTTAGAGCATTTTTCAACTTTTAAAGTATATTACAAATTTTTCAAAAAGCCCATAAAATTTCGATGGAATTCAGAAATAATTTTGAATATTTCACATATTTTTTAAAAATACCTGAAGCATTGAGAAAATCGAAAAATATGGTAAAATGATGTTTTACTGCATATTTCGAAGATTTGTAGCATTTAGAACACTTTTCACCCAAACCTGATTTTTTAGCTAAAATTCATGGATTTTCAAACTTTTTTATCAGAATAACTGATGGAATTGAATTTTTTGCTGAAAGTAACTTAAACATGAAATTTTAGTGTAGTATTGTTTCAATACATATTTCAAGAGTGAAAATCAATGCATTTTAGCTAAAAAGCAAGGTTTGTTTGAAAAGTGTTCTAAATGCACCAAATCGTCGAAATATGCAGTAAAACATCATTTTACCATATTTTTCGATTTTTTCAATGCTTCAGGTATTTTTAACAAATATATGAAACATTCAAAATTATTTCTGAATTTAATCGAAATTTTACATGCTTTTTGAAAAATATGTAAAACACTTTAAAATGTTGAAAATGCTCGAAAATTTCAATTGCATCAGTAATTCTGATAAAAAAGTTTGAAAATCCATGAATTTAAGCTAAAAAATCAGGTTTGTCTGAAAAGTGTTCTAAATGCTCCAAATCGTCGAAATATGCAGTAAAAATTATTTAAGCATATTTATCGATTTCTTTTCAAAGCTTCAGGTATTTTTAAAAAACATATACCGATATAATTCAAATTTTAGAGCATTTTTCAACTTTTAATGTATATTACATATTTTTCAAAATGCCCATAAAATTTCGATGAAATTAAGAAAAAATTTGAATATTTCATATATATTTTAAAAATACCTGATGCATTGAGAAAATCGAAAAATATGGCAAAATTATTTTTTTGCTTCATATTTCGAAGATTTGGAGCATTTTCAACACTTTTCAGACGAACCTGATTTTTTAGCTAAAATTCATGGATTTTCAAACTTTTTTATCAGAATTACTGATGGAATTGAATTTTATGCTAATGGTAACTTAAATATGACATTTTAGTGAAGAATTGTGTCAATACATATTTCAAGTGTGAAAATCAATGCATTTTAGCTAAGAAGCAAGGTTTGTTTGAAAAGTGTTCTAAATGCGCCAAATCGTCGAAATATGCAGTAAAACATCATTTTACCATATTTTTCGATTTTTTCCATGCTTCAGGTATTTTTAACAAATATATGAAATATTCAAAATTATTTCTGAATTTAATGGAAATTTTATGGGCTTTTGAAAAATATGCAATATTCTTTAAAATGTTGAAAATACTCGAAAATTTCAATTGCATCAGTAATTCTGATCAAAAAGTTTGAAAATCCATGAATTTTAGCTAAAAAATCAGGTTTGTCTGAAAAGTGTTCTAAATGCTCCAAATCGTCGAAATATGCAGTAAAACATCATTTTACCATATTTTTCGATTTTTTCATTACTTCAGGTATTTTTAACAAAAATATGAAATATTCAAAATAATTTCTGAATTTAATCGAAATTTTATGGGCTTTTTGAAAAAATATGTAATATACTTTAAAATGTTGAGAATGCACGAAAATTTCAATTCCGTCAATAATTCTGATAAAAAAGTTTGAAAATCCATGAATTTTAGCTAAAAAAAAATCATGTTTGTCTGAAAAGTGTTCTAAATACTCCAAATCGTCGAAATATGCAGTAAAAATCATTTTACAATATTTTTCGATTTTTTTCAATGCTTCAGGTATTTTTAAAAAAATATATACTGATGGAATTTAAATTTCAGAGCATTCTATAACTTTTAAAGTATCTTACATATTTTTCAAAATGCAAATAAAATTTCGATGAAATTAAGTAATAATTTTTAATATTTCACATATTTTTTGAAAATACCTGAAGCATTGAGAAAAGCGAAAAATATGGTAAAATGACGTTTTATTGCATATTTCGACGATTTGGAGCATTTAAAACACTTTTCAGACAAACATGACTTTTTAGCTAAAATTCATGGATTTTCAAACTTTTTTATCAGAATTACTGATGGAATTGAATTTTTTGCGGAAAGTAACTTAAACATGAAATTTTAGTGTACTATTGTGTCAATACATATTTCAAGAGTGAAAATCAATGCACTTTAGCTGAAAAGCAAGGTTTGTTTGAAAAGTGTTCTAAATGCACCAAATCGTCGAAATATGCAGTAAAACATCATTTTACCATATTTTTCGATTTTTCAGTGCTTCAGGTATTTTTAAACAATGTATGAAATATTCAAAATTATTTCTGAATTTCATCGATATTTTATGGGTTTTTTGAAAAATTTGTAATACACTTTAAAATGTTGAAAAGGCACGAAAATTTCAATTTCATTAGTAATTCTTGTAAAAAAGTTTGAAAATCCGTGAATTTTAGCTAAAAAGTCAGGTTTGTCTGAAAAGTGTTCTAAATGCTTCAAATCGTCGAAATATGCAGTAAAACATCATTTTAACATATTTTTCGATTTTTTCCATGCTTCAGGTATTTTTAACAAATATATGAAATATTCAAAATTTTTTCTGAATTTCATCGAAATTTTATGGGCTTTTTGAAAAATATGCAATATACTTCAAAACGTTGAAAATGCTCGAAAATTTTAATTGCATCAGTAATTCTGATCAAAAATTTTGAAAATCCATGAATTTTAGCTAAAAAATCAGGTTTGTCTGAAAAGTGTTCTAAATGCTCCAAATCGTCGAAATATGCAGTAAAAATCATTTAAGCATATTTATCGATTTCTTTTCAAAGCTTCAGTTATTTTTAAAAAACATATACCGATATAATTCAAATTTTAGAGCATTTTTCAACTTTTAAAGTATATTACATATTTTTCAAAATGCCCATAAAATTTCGATGAAATTAAGAAAAAATTTGAATATTTCATATATATTTTAAAAATACCTGATGCATTGAGAAAATCGAAAAATATGGCAAAATTATTTTTTTGCTTCATATTTCGAAGATTTGGAGCATTTTCAACACTTTTCAGACGAACCTGATTTTTTAGCTAAAATTAATGGATTTTCAAACTTTTTTATCAGAATTACTGATGGAATTGAATTTTATGCTAATGGTAACTTAAATATGACATTTTAGTGAAGAATTGTGTCAATACATATTTCAAGTGTGAAAATCAATGCATTTTAGCTAAGAAGCAAGGTTTGTTTGAAAAGTGTTCTAAATGCGCCAAATCGTCGAAATATGCAGTAAAACATCATTTTACCATATTTTTCGATTTTTTCAATGCTTTAGGTATCTTTAACAAATAAATGAAACATTCAAAATTATTTCTGAATTTAGTCGAAATTTTATGGGCTTTTTGAAAATTATGTAATATCCTTTAAAATGTTGAAAATGCTCGAAAATTTCAATTGCATCAGTAATTCTGATCAAAAAGGTTGAAAATCCATGAATTTTAGCTAATAAATCAGGTTTGTCTGAAAAATGTTCTAAATGCTCCAAATCGTCGAAATATGCAGTAAAACATAATTCTACCATATTTTTCGATTTTTTTCAATGCTTCAAGAATTTTTAACAAATATATGAAACTTTCAAAATTATTTCTGAATTTAATCGAAATTTTGTGGGCCTTTTGAAAAATATGTAATATACTTTAAAATGCTTAAAATGATCGAAAATTTCAATTGCATCAGTAATTCTGATAACAAAGTTTGAAAATCCATGAATTTTTCCTAAAAGATCAGGTTTGTCTGAAAAATGTTCTAAAAGCTGCAAATGGTCGAAATATGCAATAAAACATCATTTTACCATATTTTTAGATTTTTTCAATGCTTCAGGTATTTTTAACAAATATATGAAATATTCAAAATTTTTTCTGAATTTCATCGAAATTTTATGGGCTTTTTGAAAAATATGCAATATACTTCAAAACGTTGAAAATGCTCGAAAATTTTAATTGCATCAGTAATTCTGATCAAAAATTTTGAAAATCCATAAATTTTAGCTAAAAAATCAGGTTTGTCAGAAAAGTGTTCTAAATGCTCCAAATCGTCGAAATATGCAGTGAAAATCATTTAACAAGATTTTTCGATTTTTTCAATGCTTCAGGTATTTTTAAAAAATAGATACTGATGGAATTGAAATTTCAGAGCATTTTTCAACTTTTGAAGTATATTACATATTTTTCAAAATGCCCATAAAATTTCGATGAAATTAAGAAATAAGCTTGAATATTTCACATATTTTTTAAAAATACCTGATGCATTGAGAAAATCGAAAAATATGGTAAAAATTATGTTTTACTGCTTATTTCGACAATTTGGAGCATTTAGAACACTTTTCAGACAAACCTGATTTTTTAGCTAAAATTCATGGATTTTCAAACTTTTTTATCAGAATTACTTATGGAATTGGATTTGATGCAAAAAGTAAATTAAATACGACATTTCAGTAAAAATCATTTTACCATATTTCTCGATTTTTTTCAATGCGTCAGGTATTTTTAAAAAATATGTACTGATGGAATTTAAATTTTAGAGCATTCTATAACTTTAAAAGTATATTACATATTTTTCAAAATGCCCATAAAATTTCGATGAAATTAAGAAATAATTTTGAATATTTCACATTTTTTGAAAATACCTGAAGCACTGAGTTAATCGAAATTTATGGTAAAATGATGCTTTAGTGCATATTTCGACGATTTGGAGCATTTAGAACAATTTTCAGAGAAACTTGATTTTTTAGCTAAAATTCGAGGATTTTCAAACTTTTTTATCAGAATTACTGATGGAATTGAATTTTTTTGCTGAAAGAAACTTAAATATGAGATTTTAGTGTAGAATTGTGTCAATACATATTTCATGAGTGAAAATCAATGCATTCTAGCTATCAAGCAAGGATTGTTTGAAAAGTGTTCTAAATGCACCAAATCGTCGAAATATGCAGTAAAACATAATTTTACCATATTTTTCGATTTTTTCAATGCTTCAGGTATTTTAAACAAAAATATGAAATATTCAAAATTATTTCTGAATTAAATCGAAATTTTATGGGCTCTTTGAAAAATATGTAATATATTTTAAAATGTTGAAAATGCTCGAAAATTTCAATTGCATCAGTAATTCTGATCAAAACTTTGAAAATCCATTAATTTTAGCTAAAAAATCAGGTTTGTCTGAAAAGTATTCTAAATGCTCTAAATCGTCGAAATATGCAGTAAAACATCATTTTACCATATTTCTCGACTATTTCAATGCTTCAGGTATTTTTAAACAATATATGAAATATTGAAAATTATTTCTGAATTTCATCGAAATTTTATGGGCTTCTTGAAAAATATGTAATATACTTCAAAATGTTCAAAATGCACGAAAATTTCAATTCCATCAGTAATTCTGATAAAAAAGTTTGAAAATCCATGAATTTTAGCTAAAAAATCAGGTTTGTCTGAAAAATGTTCTAAATGCTCCAAATCGTCGAATTATGCAGTAAAACATAATTCTACCATATTTTTCGATTTTTTTCAATGCTTCAAGAATTTTTAACAAATATATGAAACATTCAAAATTATTTCTGAATTTAATCGAAATTTTGTGGGCCTTTTGAAAAACATGTAATATACTTTAAAATGCTAAAAATGATCGAAAATTTCAATTGCATCAGTAATTCTGATAACAAAGTTTGAAAATCCATGAATTTTACCTAAAAAATCAGGTTTGTCTGAAAAATGTTCTAAATGCTGCAAATCGTCGAAATATGGAATAAAACATCATTTTACCATATTTTTCGATTTTTTCAATGCTTCAGGTATTTTTAACAAATATATGAAATATTCAAAATTATTTCTGAATTTAATCGAAATTTTATGGGCTTTTTGAAAAATATGTAATATACTTCAAAACGTTGAAAATGCTCGAAAATTTTAATTGCATCAGTAATTCTGATCAAAAATTTTGAAAATCCATTAATTTTAGCTAAAAAATCAGGTTTGTCTGAAAAGTGTCCTAAATGCTCCAAATCGTCGAAATATGCAGTGAAAATCATTTCACAAGATTTTTCGATTTTTTCAATGCTTCAGGTATTTTTAAAAAATTGAATATTTCATATACTGATGGAATTGAAATTTTAGAGCATTTTTCAACTTTTAAAGTATTTTACAAATTTTTCAAAAAACCCATAAAATTTCAATGAAATTCAGAAAAAATTTTGAATATTTCACATTTTTTTAAAAAATACCTGAAGTATTGAGAAAATCGAAAAATATGGTAAAATGATGTTTTACTGCATATTTCGACGATTTGGAGCATTTAGAACACTTTTCAGACAAACCTGATTTTTTAGCTAAAATTCATGGATTTTCAAACTTTTTTATCAGAATTACTGATGGAATTGAATTTTTTGCTGAAAGTAACTTAAACATGAAATTTTAGTGTAGTATTGTGTCAATACATATTTCAAGAGTGAAAATCAATGCATTTTAGCTAAAAAGCAAGGTTTGTTTGAAAAGTGTTCTAAATGCACCAAATCGTCGAAATATGCAGTAAAACATTATCTTTCCATATTTTTCGATTTTTTCAATGCTTCCGGTATTTTTAACAAATATATGAAATATTCAAAATTATTTCTGAATTTAATCGAAATTTTACATGCTTTTTGAAAAATATGTAAAACACTTTAAAATGTTGAAAATGCTCGAAAATTTCAATTGCATCAGTAATTCTGATCAAAAAATTTGAAAATCCATGAATTTTAGCTAAAAAATCAGGTTTGTCTGAAAAATGTTCTAAATGCTCCAAATCGTCGAAACATGCAGTAAAACATCATTTTACCATACTTTTCGATTTTTTCCATGCTTCAGGTATTTTTAACAAATATATGAAATATTCAAAATTATTTCTGAATTTAATGGAAATTTTATGGGCTTTTGAAAAATATGCAATATTCTTTAAAATGTTGAAAATACTCGAAAATTTCAATTGCATCAGTAATTCTGATCAAAAAGTTTGAAAATCCATGAATTTTAGCTAAAAAATCAGATTTGTCTGAAAAGTGTTCTAAATGCTCCAAATCGTCGAAATGTGCAGCAAACCATCATTTTATTATATTTTTCGATTTTTTCCCTTGCTTCAGGTATTTTTAAAAAATATATACTGATGGAATTGAAATTTTAGAGCATTTTTCAACTTTCAAAGTATATTACATATTTTTCAAAAAGCGCATAAAATTTCGAAGAAATTCAGAAATAATTTTGAGTATTTCACATATTTTTAAAAATACCTGAAGCATTGACAAAATCGAAAAATATGGTATATTTAGAAGATTTGGAGCATTTAGAACACTTTTCGGAGAAACCTGATTTTTAGCTAAAATTCATGGATTTTCAAACTTTTTTATCAGAATTGAATTTTATGCTAAAAGTAACTTAAATATGTCATTTCAGTAAAAATCATTTTACCATATTTTTCGATTTTTTTCAATGCTTCAGGTATTTTTACAAAATACATACTGATGGAATTTAAATTTTAGAGCATTCTATAACTTTTAAAGTATATTACATATTTTTCAAAAAGCCCTTAAAATTCCGATGAAATTCGGAAAAAATTTTGAATATTTCACATATTTTTTTAAAATACCTGAAGCATTGAAAAAATCGAAAAATATGGTAAAATGATGTTTTACTGCATATTTCGACGATTTAGAGCCTTTAGAACACTTTTCAGACAAACCTGATTTTTTAGCTAAAATTCATGGATTTTCAAACTTTTTTATCACAATTACTGATGGAATTGAATTTTATGCTGAAAGTAACATAAAAATGACATTTTAGTGTAGTATTGTGTCAATAAATATTTCAAGTGTGAAAATACATGTATTTTACCTAAAAAGTAAGGTTTAATTGAAAAGTGCTCTAAATGCTGAAAATCGTCGAAATATGCAGTAAAACAGCATTTTACCATATTTTTTTTATTTTATCAATGCTTCAGGTATTTTTAACAAATATATGAAATATTCAAAATTATTTCTCAATTTCATCGATATTTCATGGGCTTTTTGAAAAATATGTAATATATTTTAAATTGTTGAAAATGCTCGAAAATATCAATTGCATCAGTAATTCTGATAAAAAAGTATGAAAATCCATGAATTTTAGCTAAAAAATCAGGTTTGTATGAAAAGTGTTCTAAATGCTCTAAATCGTCGAAATATACAGTAAAACATCATTTCACCATATTTTTCGATTTTTTTTCAATTCTTTTGGTATTTTTAAAAAATATATGAACTGATGGCATTTAAATTTTAGAGCATTCTGTAACTTTTAAACGGTATTACATATTTTTCAAAATGCCCATAAAATTTCGATGAAATTCAGAAATAATTTTGAATATTTCACATATTTTTTAAAAATACCTGAAGCATTGAAAAAATCGAAAAATATGGTAAAATGATGTTTTACTGCATATTTCAACGATTTGGAGCCTTTAAAACACTTTTCAGATAAACCTGATATTTTAGCTAAAATTCATAGATTTTCAAACTTTTTTATCAGAATTGCTAATGGAATTGAATTTTTTGCTGAAAGTAACTTAAATATGACATTTTAGTGTAGTATTGGTCAATATATATTTCAAGAGTGAAAATACATGCATTTTACCTAAAAAGCAAGGTTTGTTTGAAAAGTGTTCTAAATGCACCAAATCGTCGAAATAGCAGTAAAACATTATCTTACCATATTTTTTTTATTTTTTCAATGCTTCAGGTATTTTTAACAAATATATGAAATATTCAAAATTATTTCTGAATTTAATCGAAATTTTATTTGCTTTTTGAAAAATATATAATATACTTTAAAATGTTGAAAATGCTCGAAAATTTCAATTGCATGAGTAATTCTGATCAAAAAGTTTGAAAATCCATGAATTTTAGGTAAAAAATCAGTTTTGTCTGAAAAGTGTTCTAAATGCTCCAAATCGTCGAAATATGCAATAAAACATCATTTTACAATATTTTTCGACTATTTCAATGCTTCAGGTATTTTTAAACAACATATGAAATATTCAAAATTATTTCTGAAGTTAATCGAAATTTTATGGGCTTTTTGAAAAATATGTAATATACTTCAAAATGTTGAAAATGCACGAAAATTTCAATTGCATGAGTAATTATGATCGAAAAGTTTGAAAATCCATGAATTTTAGCTAAAAAGTCAAGTTTGTCTGAAAAGTGTTTTAAATGCTCCAAATCGTCGAAATATGCCGTAAAAATCATTTTACAATATTTTTAGATTTTTTTCAATGCTTCAGGTATTTTTAAAAAATGTATACTGATGGAATTGAAATTTTAGAGCATTTTTCAACTTTTAAAGTATTTTACAAATTTTTCAAAAAGCCCATAAAATTTCAATGAAATTCAGAAATAATTTTGAATATTTCACATATTTTTTAAAAATACCTGAGGCATTGAGAAAATCGAGAAATATGGTAAAATGATGTTTTACTGCATATTTCGACGATTTGGAGCATTTAGAACATTTTTCAGACGAAACCTGATTTTTTAGCTAAAATTCATGGATTTTCAATCTTTCTGATCAGAATTACTGATGGAACTGAATTTTTTGCTGAAAGTAACTTAAACATGAAATTTTAGTGTAGTATTGTGTCAATACATATTTCAAGAGTTAAAATCAATGCATTTTAGCTGAAAAGCAAGGTTTGTTTGAAAAGTGTTCTAAATGCACCATATCGTCGAAATATTCAGTAAAACATTATCTTACCATATTTTTCGATTTTTTCAATGCTTCCGGTATTTTTAACAAATACATGAAATATTCAAAATTATTTCTGAATTTAATCGAAAATTTATGGGCTTTTTGAAAAATATATAATATACTTTAAAATGTTGAAAATGCTCGAAAATTTAAATTGCATGAGTAATTCTGATCAAAAAGTTTGAAAATCCATGAATTTTAGGTAAAAAATCAGGTTTGTTTGAAAAGTGCTCTAAATGCTCCAAATCGTCGAAATATGCAGGAAAACATCATTTCACGATATTTTTCGAATTTTTCAATGCTTCAGGTATTTTTAACAAATATATGAAATAATCAAAATTATTTCTGAATTTCATCGAAATTTTATGGGCTTTTTGAAAAGAATGTAATATACTTCAAAATGGTGAAAATGCTCGGAAACTTTAATTCAATCAGTAATTCTGATAAAAAAGTCTAAAAATCTCATGAATTTTAGCTAAAAAATCAGGTTTGTCTGAAAAGTGTTCTAAATGCTCAAATCGTCGAAATGTGCAGTAAAACATTTTACAATATTTATCGATTTTTTTTCAAAGCTTCAGGTATTTCTAAAAATCATATACCGGTGGAATTGAAATTTTAGAGCATTTCTCAACTTTTAAAGTATATTACATATTTTTAAAAATGCCCATAAAATTTCGTATTTTAAGAAAAATATTTCATATTTTTTTAAAAATACCTGAAAGCATTGAAAAAATCGAGAAATATGATAAATGATTATTTTTTTACTGAATATTTTGATGATTTTGAGCATTTAGATCACTTTTCAGACAAACCTGATTTTTTAGCTAAAACTCATTGATTTTCAAACTTTTTTATTAGAATTACGGATGGAATTGAATTTTATGCTAAAAGTAACTTAAATATGACATTTTAGTGTCAATAAATATTTCAAGTGTGAAAATCAATGCATTTTAGCTAAAAAGAAAGATTTGTGTGAAAAGTGCTCTAAATGCCCCAAATCGTCGAAATATGCAGAAAAACATCATTTTACCATATTTTTTTATTTTTTCAATGCTTTTGCTATTTTTAACAAATAAATGAAATATTCAAAATTATTTCTGAATTTAATCGAAATTTTATGGGCTTTTTGAAAAATATATAATATACTTTATAATGTTGAAAATGCTCGAAAATTTCAATTGCATCAGTAATTCTGATCAAAAAGTGTGAAAATCCATGAATTTTAGCTAAAAAATCAGGTTTGCCTGCAAAATGTTCTAAATGCTCCAAATCGTCGAAATATGCAGTAAAACATAATTCTACCATATTTTTCGATTTTTTTCAATGCTTCAAGAATTTTTAACAAATATATGAAACATTGAAAATTATTTCTGAATTTAATCGAAATTTTGTGGGCCTTTTGAAAAATATGTAATATACTTTAAAATGCTTAAAGTGATCGAAAATTTCAATTGCATCAGTAATTCTGATAACAAAGTTTGAAAATCCATGAATTTTACCTAAAAAATCAGGTTTGTCTGAACAATGTTCTAAATGCTGCAAATCGTCGAAATATGCAATAAAACATCATTTTACCACATTTCTCAATTTTTTCAATGCTTCAGGTATTTTAAAAAAATATGTGAAATATTCAAAATTATTTCTGAATTTAATCGAAATTTTATGGGCTTTTTGAAAAATATGTAATATGCTTTAAAATGTTGAAAATGCACGGAAATTTTAATTCAATCAGTAATTCTGATAAAAAAGTTTGAAAATCCATGAATTTAAGCTAAAAAATCAGGTTTGTCTGAAAAGTGTTCTAAATGCTCCAAATCGTCGAAATATGCAGTAAAACTTAATTTTTACCATATTTTTCGATTTTTTCAGTGCTTTTGGTATTTTAAAAAAAATTTATTAAATATGTGAAATACCTGAAATATATGAAATACCTAATGCATTGAAAAAATCGAGAAATATGGTAAAATGACGTTTTACTGCACATTTCGACGATTGGTAACATTTAGAACACTTTTCAGAAAACATGATTTTTAAGCTAAAATTCATTGATTTTCAAAATTTTTTATCAGAATTACTGAAGGAATTGAAATTTTCGAGCCTTTCCTACATTTTAAAGCATATTACATATTTTTCAAAAGCGCCCATAAAATTTCGATGAAATTAAGAAAAATTTTTAAGTATTTCATATATTTTTTAAAAATACCGAAAGCATTGAGAAAATCGAAAAATATGGTAAAATTATTTTTTTGCTGCATATTTCGAAGATTTGGAGCATTTACAACACTTTTCAGAGAAACCTGATTTTTTAGCTAAAATTCATGGATTTTCAAACTTTTTTATCAGAATTACTGATGGAATTGAATTTTATGCTAAAAATAACTTAAATATGACATTTCAGTGAAGAATTGTGTCAATACATATTTCAAGTGTGAAAATCAATGCATTTTAGCTAAGAAGCCAGGTTTGTTTCAAAAGTGTTGTAAATGCACCAAATCGTCGAAATATGCAGTAAAACATTATCTTACCATATTTTTCGATTTTTTCAATGCTTCCGGTATTTTTAACAAATACATGAAATATTCAAAATTATTTCTGAATTTAATCGAAAATTTATGGGCTTTTTGAAAAATATATAGTATACTTTAAAATGTTGAAAATGCTCGAAAATTTAAATTGCATCAGTAATTCTGATCAAATAGTTTGAAAATCCATGTATTTTAGCTAAAAAATCAGGTTTGTCTGAAAAGTGTTCTAAATGCTCCATATCGTCGAAATATGCAGTAAAACATCATTTTACCATATTTTTCGATTTTTTCCATGCTTCAGGTATTTTTAACAAATATATGAAATATTCAAAATTATTTCTGAATTTCATCGAAATTTTATGGGCTTTTTGAAAAATATGCAATATACTTTAAAATGTTGAAAATGCTCGAAAATTTCAATTGCATCAGTAATTCTGATAAAAAAGTTTGAAAATCCATGAATTTTAGCTAAAAAATCAGATTTGTCTGAAAAGTTTTGTATATGCTCCAAATCGATGAAATATGCAGTAAAAATCATTTTATTATATTTTTCGATTTTTTTCAATGCTTCAGATATTTTTAAAAAATATATACTGATGGAATTGAAATTTTAGAGCATTTTTCAACTTTCAAAGTATATTACATATTTTTCAAAAAGCGCATAAAATTTCGAAGAAATTCAGAAATAATTTTGAGTATTTCACATATTTTTAAAAATACCTGAAGCATTGACAAAATCGAAAAATATGGTATATTTAGAAGATTTGGAGCATTTAGAACACTTTTCGGAGAAACCTGATTTTTAGCTAAAATTCATGGATTTTCAAACTTTTTTATCAGAATTGAATTTTATGCTAAAAGTAACTTAAATATGTCATTTCAGTAAAAATCATTTTACCATATTTTTCGATTTTTTTCAATGCTTCAGGTATTTTTAAAAAATACATACTGATGGAATTTAAATTTTAGAGCATTCTATAACTTTTAAAGTATATTACATGTTTTTCAAAATGCCCATAAAATTTCGATGAAATTTAGAAATAATTTTAAATATTTCACATATTTTTTTAAAATACCTGAAGCATTGAGAAAACGAAAAAATATGGTAAAATGATGTTTCACTGCATATTTCGAAGATTTGGAGCATTTAGAACACTTTTCATACAAACCTGATTTTTTAGCTAAAATTCATGGCTTTTCATACTTTTTTATCAGAATTACTGATGGAATTGAATTACATGCTGAAATTAACTTAAATATGACATTTTAGTGTACTGTTGTGTCAATACATATTTCAAGTGTGAAAAGCAATGTATTTATCTAAAACCCAAGGTTTGTTTGAAAAGTGTTCTAAATGCTCCAAATCGTCGAAATATTCAGTAAAACATCATTTTACCATATTTTTCGATTTTTTCAATGCTTCAGGTATTTTTAACAAATATATGAAATATTCAAAATTATTTCTGAATTTAATCGAAATTTTGTGGGCCTTTTGAAAAACATGTAATATAATTTAAAATGATTAAAATGAACGAGAATTTCAATTGCATCAGTAATTCTGATAAAGAAGTTTGAAAATCCATGAATTTTAACTAAAAAATCAGGTTTGTCTGAAAAATGTTCTTAATGCTGCAAGTCGTCGAAGTATGCAGTAAAACATCATTTTACCATATTTTTCGATTTTTTTTTCAATGCTTCAGGTATTTTTAAAAAAATATATACTGATGGCATTTAAATTTTAGAGCATTCTGTAACTTTTAAACGGTATTACATATTTTTCAAAATGCCCATAAAATTTCGATGAAATTCAGAAATAATTTTGAATATTTCACATATTTTTTAAAAATACATGAAGCATTGAGAAAATCGAAAAATATGGTAAAATGATGTTTTACTGCATATTTCAACGATTTGGAGCATTTTAAACATTTTTCTGACAAACCTGATTTTTTAGCTAAAATTCATGGATTTTCAAACTTTTTGATCAGAATTACTGATGGAACTGAATTTTTTGCTGGAAGTAACTTAAACATGAAATTTTAGTGTAGTATTGTGTCAATACATATTTCAAGAGTGAAAATCAATGCATTTTAGCTAAAAAGCAAGGTTTGTTTGAAAAGTGTTCTAAATGCACCAAATTGTTGAAATAGCAGTAAAACATTATCTTACCATATTTTTCGATTTTTTCAATGCTTCAAGTATTTTTAACAAATATATGAAATATTCAAAATTATTTCTGAATTTAATCGAAATTTTATTTGCTTTTTGAAAAATATATAATATACTTTAAAATGTTGAAAATGCTCGAAAATTTCAATTGCATGAGTAATTCTGATCAAAAAGTTTGAAAATCCATGAATTTTAGGTAAAAAATCAGTTTTGTCTGAAAAGTGTTCTAAATGCTCCAAATCGTCGAAATATGCAGTAAAACATCATTTTACAATATTTTTCGACTATTTCAATGCTTCAGGTATTTTTAAACAACATATGAAATATTCAAAATTATTTCTGAAGTTAATCGAAATTTTATGGGCTTTTTGAAAAATATGTAATATACTTCAAAATGTTGAAAATGCACGAAAATTTCAATTGCATGAGTAATTATGATCGAAAAGTTTGAAAATCCATGAATTTTAGCTAAAAAGTCAAGGTTGTCTGAAAAGTGTTTTAAATGCTCCAAATCGTCGAAATATGCCGTAAAAATCATTTTACAATATTTTTAGATTTTTTTCAATGCTTCAGGTATTTTTAAAAAATGTATACTGATGGAATTGAAATTTTAGAGCATTTTTCAACTTTTAAAGTATTTTACAAATTTTTCAAAAAGCCCATAAAATTTCAATGAAATTCAGAAATAATTTTGAATATTTCACATATTTTTTAAAAATACCTGAAGCATTGAGAAAATCGAGAAATATGGTAAAATGATGTTTTACTGCATATTTCGACGATTTGGAGCATTTAGAACACTTTTCAGCGAAACCTGATTTTTTAGCTAAAATTCATGGATTTTCAATCTTTTTGATCAGAATTACTGATGGAACTGAATTTTTTGCTGAAAGTAACTTAAACATGAAATTTTAGTGTAGTATTGTGTCAATACATATTTCAAGAGTTAAAATCAATGCATTTTAGCTGAAAAGCAAGGTTTGTTTGAAAAGTGTTCTAAATGCACCATATCGTCGAAATATGCAGTAAAACATTATCTTACCATATTTTTCGATTTTTTCAATGCTTCCGGTATTTTTAACAAATACATGAAATATTCAAAATTATTTCTGAATTTAATCGAAAATTTATGGGCTTTTTGAAAAATATATAATATACTTTAAAATGTTGAAAATGCTCGAAAATTTAAATTGCATGAGTAATTCTGATCAAAAAGTTTGAAAATCCATGAATTTTAGGTAAAAAATCAGTTTGTTTAAAAAGTGTTCTAAATGCTCCAAATCGTCGAAATATGCAGGAAAACATCATTTCACGATATTTTTCGAATTTTTCAATGCTTCAGGTATTTTTAACAAATATATGAAATAATCAAAATTATTTCTGAATTTCATCGAAATTTTATGGGCTTTTTGAAAAATATGTAATATACTTTAAAATGTTGAAAATGCTCGGAAACTTTAATTCAATCAGTAATTCTGATAAAAAAGTTTGAAAATCCATGAATTTTAGCTAAAAAATCAGGTTTGTCTGAAAAGTGTTCTAAATGCTCCAAATCGTCGAAATATGCAGTAAAAATCATTTTACCATATTTATCGATTTTTTTTCAAAGCTTCAGGTATTTCTAAAAATCATATACCGGTGGAATTGAAATTTTAGAGCATTTCTCAACTTTTAAAGTATATTACATATTTTTAAAAATGCCCATAAAATTTCGATGAAATTAAGAAAATTTTTTAAATATTTCATATATTTTTTAAAAATACCTGATGCATTGAGAAAATCGAGAAATATGGTAAAATTATTTTTTTGCTGCATATTTCGAAGATTTGGAGCATTTATAACACTTTTCAGACAAACCTGATTTTTTAGCTAAAATTCATTGATTTTCAAACTTTTTTATTAGAATTACTGATGGAATTGAATTTTATGCTAAAAGTAACTTAAATATGACATTTCAGTGAAGAATTGTGTCAATACATATTTCAAGTGTGAAAATCAATGCATTTCAGCTAAGAAGCAAGGTTTGTTTGAAAAGTGTTCTAAATGCACCAAATCGTCGAAATATGCAGTAAAACATCATTTTACCATATTTTTCGATTTTTTCAATGCTTTAGGTATTTTTAACAAATAAATGAAATATTCAAAATTATTTCTGAATTTAATCGAAATTTTATGGGCTTTTTGAAAAATATATAATATACTTTATAATGTTGAAAATGCTCGAAAATTTCAATTGCATCAGTAATTCTGATCAAAAAGTGTGAAAATCCATGAATTTTAGCTAAAAAATCAGGTTTGCCTGCAAAATGTTCTAAATGCTCCAAATCGTCGAAATATGCAGTAAAACATAATTCTACCATATTTTTCGATTTTTTTCAATGCTTCAAGAATTTTTAACAAATATATGAAACATTGAAAATTATTTCTGAATTTAATCGAAATTTTGTGGGCCTTTTGAAAAATATGTAATATACTTTAAAATGCTTAAAGTGATCGAAAATTTCAATTGCATCAGTAATTCTGATAACAAAGTTTGAAAATCCATGAATTTTACCTAAAAAATCAGGTTTGTCTGAACAATGTTCTAAATGCTGCAAATCGTCGAAATATGCAATAAAACATCATTTTACCATATTTTTCGATTTTTTCAATGCTTCAGGTATTTTTAACAAATATGTGAAATATTCAAAATTATTTCTGAATTTAATCGAAATTTTATGGGTTTTTTGAAAAATATGTAATATACTTTAAAATGTTGAAAATGCACGGAAATTTTAATTCAATCAGTAATTCTGATAAAAAAGTTTGAAAATCCATGAAGTTTAGCTAAAAAATCAGGTTTGTCTGAAAAGTGTTCTATATGCTCCAAATCGTCGAAATATGCAGTAAAAATCATTTTACCATATTTATCGATTTTTTTCCAAAGCTTCGGGTATTATTAAAAATCATATACCGATGGAATTGAAATTTTAGAGCATTTTTCAACTTTTAAAGTATAATACATATTTTTAAAAACGCCCATAAAATTTCGATGAAATTAAGAAAAATTTTTAAATATTTCATATATTTTTTAAAAATACCTGATGCATTGAGAAAATCGAAAAATATGGTAAAATTATTTTTTTGCTGCATATTTCGAAGATTTGGAGCATTTACAACACTTTTCAGAGAAACCTGATTTTTTAGCTAAAATTCATGGATTTTCAAACTTTTTTATCAGAATTACTGATGGAATTGAATTTTATGCTAAAAGTAACTTAAATATGACTTTTCAGTGAAGAATTGTGTCAATACATATTTGAAGAGTGAAAATCAATGCATTTTAGCTAAGAAGCAAGGTTTGTTTGAAAAGTGTTCTAAATGCACCAAATCGTCGAAATATGCAGTAAAACATTATCTTACCATATTTTTCGATTTTTCAATGCTTCCGGTATTTTTAACAAATGCATGAAATATTCAAAATTATTTCTGAATTTAATCGAAAATTTATGGGCTTTTTGAAAAATATATAATAAACTTTAAAATGTTGAAAATGCTCGAAAATTTCAATTGCATCAGTAATTCTGATAAAAAAGTTTGAAAATCCATAAATTTTAGCTAAAAAATCAGATTTGTCTGAAAAGTTTTCTATATGCTCCAAATCGTCGAAATATGCAGTAAAAATCATTTTATTATATTTTTCGATTTTTTTCAATGCTTCAGATATTTTTAAAAAATATATACTGATGGAATTGAAATTTTAGAGCATTTTTCAACTTTTAAAGTATATTACATATTTTTCAAAAAGCGCATAAAATTTCGATGAAATTCAGAAATAATTTTGAATATTTCACATATTTTTAAAAATACCTGAAGCATTGACAAAATCGAAAAATATGGTATATTTAGAAAATTTGGAGCATTTAGAACACTTTTCGGAGAAACCTGATTTTTAGCTAAAATTCATGGATTTTCAAACTTTTTTATCAGAATTACTGATGGAATTGAATTTTATGCTAACAGTAACTTAAATATGTCATATAAGTAAAAATCATTTTACCATATTTTTCGATTTTTTTTCAATGTTTCAGGTATTTTTAAAAAATACATACTGATGGAATTTAAATTTTAGAGCATTCTATAACTTTTAAAGTATATTACATGTTTTTCAAAATGCCCATAAAATTTCGATGAAATTCAGAAATAATTTTGAATATTTCACATATTTTTTGAAAATACCTGAAGCATTGAGAAAACGAAAAATATGGTAAAATGATGTTTCACTGCATATTTCGAAGATTTGGAGCATTTAGAACACTTTTCATACAAACCTGATTTTTTAGCTAAAATTCATGGGTTTTCAAACTTTTTTATCAGAATTACTGATGGAATTGAATTACATGCTGAAAGTAACTTATATATGACATTTTCGTGTAGTATTGTGTCAATACATATTTCAAGTGTGAAAAGCAATGTATTTTAGCTAAACACCAAGGTTTGTTTGAAAAGTGTTCTAAATGCTCCAAATCGTCGAAATATACAGTAAAACATCATTTTACCATATTTTTCGATTTTTTCAATGCTTCAGGTATTTTTAACAAATATATGAAATTAAGAAATAATTTTGAATATTTCACATATTTTTTGATGCTTTAGTGCATATTTCGACGATTTGGATCATTTAGAACAATTTTCAGCGAAACTTGATTTTTTTAGCTAAAATTCATGGATTTTCAAATTTTTTTATCAGAATTACTGATGGAATTGAATTTTTTCTGAAAGTAACTTAAATATGAGATTTTAGTGTAGTATTGTGTCAATACATATTTCAAGTGTGAAAATCAATGCATTTTAGCTAAGAAGCAAGGTTTGTTTGAAAAGAGTTCTAAATGCACCAAATCGTCGAAATATGCAGTAAAACATAATTTTACCATAGTTTTTCGATTTTTTCAATGCTTCAGATATTTTTAACAAATATATGAAATATTCAAAATAATTTCTGAATTTAATCGAAATTTCATGGGCTTTTTGAAAAATATATAATATACTTTAAAATGTTGAAAATGCTCGAAAATTTAAATTGCATCAGTAATTCTGATCAAAAAGTTTGAAAATCCATGAACTTTAGGTAAAAAATCAGGTTTGTCTGAAAAGTGTTCTAAATGCTCCAAATCGTCGAAATATGCAGTAAAACATCATTTTACTATATTTTTCGATTTTTTCAATGCTTCAGGTATTTTTGACAAATATATGAAATATTCAAAATTCTTTCTGAATTTCGTCGAAATTTTACGGTCTTTTTGAATTTTATGTTAAAAGTAACTTAAATATGACATTTCAGTGAAGAATTGTGTCAAGACATATTTCAAGTGTGAAAATCAATGCATTTCAGCTAAGAAGCAAGGTTTGATTGAAAAGTGTTCTAAATGCACCAAATCGTCGAAATATGCAGTAAAACATCATTTTACCATAATTTTCGATTTTTTCAATGCTTCAGGTATTTTTAACAAATAAATGAAATATTCAAAATTATTTCTGAATTTAATCGAAATTTTATGGGCTTTTTGAAAAATATGTAATATCCTTTAAAATGTTGAAAATGCTCGAAAATTTCAATTGCATCAGTAATTCTGATCAAAAAGTTTGAAAATCCACGAATTTTAGCTAAAAAAATCAGGTTTGCCTGCAAAATGTTCTAAATGCTCCAAATCGTCGAAATATGCAATAAAACATAGTTCTACCGTATTTTTCGATTTTTTTCAATGCTTCAAGAATTTTTAACAAATATATGAAACATTCAAAATTATTTCTGAATTTAATCGAAATTTTGAGGCCTTTTGAAAAATATGTAATATACTTTAAAATGCTTAAAATGATCGAAAATTTCAATTGCATCAGTAATTCTGATAACAGTTTGAAAATCCATGAATTTTACCTAAAAAATCAGGTTTGTCTGAAAAATGTTCTAAATGCTCCAGATCGTCGAAATATGCAATAAAACATCATCTTACCATATTTTTTTATTTTTTCAATGCTTCAGGTATTTTTAACAAATATATGAAATATTCCAAATTATTTCTGAATTTAATCGAAATTTTATGGGCTTTTTCAAAAATATGTAATACATTTTAAAATGCTGAAAATGCTCGAAAATTTCAATTGCATGAGTAATTCTTATCAAAACTATGAAAGTTCATCAATTTTAGCTAAAAAATCAGGTTTGTCTGAAAAGTGTTCTAAATGCTCCAAATCGTCGAAATATGCAGTAAAACATCATTTTACAATATTTTTCGACTATTTCAATGCTTCAGGTATTTTTAAACAATATATGAAATATTCAAAATTATTTCTGAATTTCATCGAAATTTTATGGGCTTTTTGGAAAATATGTAATATACTTCAAAATGTTGAAAATGCACGAAAATTTCAATTGCATGAGTAATTCTGATCAAAAAGTTTGAAAATCCATGAATTTTAGCTAAAAAATCAAGTTTGTCTGAAAAGTGTTTTAAATAGTCCAAATCGTCGAAACATGCCGTAAAAATCATTTTACAATATTTTTCGATTTTTTTTCAATGCTTCAAGTATTTTTAAAAAATGTATGCTCATGGAATTGAAATTTTAGAGCATTTTTCAACTTTTAAAGTATATTACAAATTTTTCAAAATGCCCATAAAATTTCGATGAAATTCAGAAATAATTTTGAATATTCAACATATTTTTTAAAATTACCTGAAGCATTGAGAAAATCGAAAAATATGGTAAAATGATGTTTTACTGCGTATTTCGACGATTTGGAGCATTTAGAACACTTTTCAGACAAACCTGATTTTTTAGCTAAAATTCATGGATTTTCAAACTTTTTTATAAGAATAACTGATGGAATTGAATTTTTTGCTGAAAGTAACTTAAACATGAAGTTTTAGTGTAGTATTGTGTCAATACATATTTCAGGAGTGAAAATCAATGAATTTTAGCTAAAAAGCAAGGTTTGTTTGAAAAGTGTTCTAAATGCACCAAATCGTCGAAATATGCAGTAAAACATCATTTTACCATATTTTTCGATTTTTTCAATGCTTCAGTTATTTTTAACAAATAAATGAAATATTCAAAATTATTTCTGAATTTAATCGAAATTTTATGGGCTTTTTGAAAAATATGTAATATACTTTAAAATGTTGAAAATGCTCGAAAATTTCAATTGCATCAGTAATTCTGATCAAAAAGTTTGAAAATCCATGAATTTTAGCTAAAAAATCAGGTTTGCCTGCAAAATGTTCTAAATACTCCAAATCGTCGAAATATGCAGTAAAACATAATTCTACCATATTTTTCGATTTTTTTCAATGCTTCAAGAATTTTTAACAAATATATGAAACATTCAAAATTATTTCTGAATTTAATCGAAATTTTGAGGCCCTTTGAAAAATATGTAATATGCTTTAAAATGCTTAAAATGATGGAAAATTTCAATTGCATCAGTAATTCTGATAACAAAGTTTGAAAATCCATGAATTTTGCCTAAAAAATCAGGTTTGTCTGAAAAATGTTCTAAATGCTCCAAATCGTCGAAATATGCAATAAAACATCATTTTACCATATTTTTCGATTTTTTCAATGCTTCAGGTATTTTTAACAAATATATGAAATATTCAAAATTATTTCTGAATTTAATCGAAATTTTATGGGCTTTTTCAAAAATATGTAATACACTTTAAAATGCTGAAAATGCTGGAAATTTCAATTGCATGAGTAATTCTGATCAAAACTATGAAAATCCATGAATTTAGGCTAAAAAATCAGGTTTGTCTCAAAAGTGTTCTAAATGCTCCAAATCGTCGAAATATGCACTAAAACATCATTTTACAATATTTTTCGACTATTTCAATGCTTCAGGTATTTTTAAACAATATATGAAATTCAAAATTATTTCTGAATTTCATCGAAATTTTATGGGCTTTTTGGAAAATATGTAATATACTTCAAAATGTTGAAAATGCACGAAAATTTCAATTGCATGAGTAATTCTGATCAAAAAGTTTGAAAATCCATGAACTTAAGCTAAAAAATCAAGTTTGTCTGAAAAGTGTTTTAAATAGTCCAAATCGTCGAAACATGCCGTAAAAATCGTTTTACAATATTTTTCGATTTTTTTCAATGCTTCAGGTATTTTTAAAAAAAGTATACACATGGAATTGAAATTTTAGAGCATTTTTCAACTTTTAAAGTATATTACAAATTTTTCAAAAAGCCCATAAAATTTCGATGAAATTCAGAAATAATTTTTAATATTTCACATATTTTTTAAAATTACCTGAAGCATTGAGAAAATCGAAAAAATATGGTAAAATGATGTTTTACTGCGTATTTCGACGATTTGGAGCATTTAGAACACTTTTCAGACAAACCTGATTTTTTAGCTAAAATTCATGGATTTTCAAACTTTTTTATAAGAATAACTGATGGAATTGAATTTTTTGCTGAAAGTAACTTAAACATGAAGTTTTAGTGTAGTATTGTGTCAATACATATTTCAAGAGTGAAAATCAATGCATTTTAGCTAAAAAGCAAGGTTTGTTTGAAAAGTGTTCTAAATGTACCAAATCGTCGAAATATGCAGTAAAACATCATTTTACCATATTTTTCGATTTTTTCAATGCTTCAGGTATTTTTAACAAATAAATGAAATATTCAAAATTATTTCTGAATTTAATCAAAATTTTATGGGCTTTTTGAAAAATATGTAATATCCTTTAAAATGTTGAAAATGCTCGAAAATTTCAATTGCATCAGTAATTCTGATCAAAAAGTTTGAAAATCCATGAATTTTAGCTAAAAAATCATGTTTGCCTGCAAAATGTTCTAAATGCTCCAAATCGTCGAAATATGCAGTAAAACATAATTCTTCCATATTTTTCGATTTTTTTCAATGCTTCAAGAATTTTTAACAAATATATGAAACATTCAAAATTATTTCTGAATTTAATCGAAATTTTGAGGCCTTTTGAAAAATATGTAATATACTTTAAAATGCTTAAAATGATCGAAAATTTCAATTGCATCAGTAATTCTGATAACAAAGTTTGAAAATCCATGAATTTTACCTAAAAAATCAGGTTTGTCTGAAAAATGTTCTAAATGCTCCAAATCGTCGAAATATGCAATAAAACATCATTTTACCATATTTTTCGATTTTTTCAATGCTTCAGGTATTTTTAACAAATATATGAAATATTCAAAATTATTTCTGAATTTAATCGAAATTTTATGGGCTTTCTCAAAAATATGTAATACATTTTAAAATGCTGAAAATGCGCGAAAATTTCAATTGCATGAGTAATTCTGATCAAAACTATGAAAATCCATGATTTTTTAGCTAAAAAATCAGGTTTGTCTGAAAAGTGTTCTAAATGCTCCAAATCGTCGAAATATGCAGTAAAACATCATTTTACAATATTTTTCGACTATTTCAATGCTTCAGGTATTTTTAAACAATATATGAAATATTCAAAATTATTTCTGAATTTCATCGAAATTTCATGGGCTTTTTGGAAAATATGTAATATACTTCAAAATGTTGAAAATGCACGAGAATTTCAATTGCATGAGTAATTCTGATCAAAAAGTTTGAAAATCCATGAATTTTAGCTAAAAAATCAAGTTTCTCTGAAAAGTGTTTTAAATAGTCCAAATCGTCGAAACATGCCGTAAAAATCATTTTACAATATTTTTCGATTTTTTTTCAATGCTTCAGGTACTTTTAAAAAATGTATACTCATGGAATTGAAATTTTAGAGCATTTTTCAACTTTTAAAGTATATTACAAATTTTTCACAAAGCCCATAAAATTTCGATGAAATTCAGAAATAATTTTGAATGTTTCACACATTTCTAAAATTACCTGAAGCATTGAGAAAATCGGGAAATATGGTAAAATGATGTTTTTTCTGCGTATTTCGACGATTTGGAGCATTTAGAACACTTTTCAGACAAACCTGATTTTTTAGCTAAAATTCATGGATTTTCAAACTTTCTTATCAGAATTACTGATGGAATTGAATTTTTTGCTGAAAGTAACTTAAACATGAAAATTTAGTGTAGTATTGTGTCAATACATATTTCAAGAGTGAAAATCAATGCATTTGAGCTAAAAAGCAAGGTTTGTTTGAAAAGTGTTCTAAATGCACCAAATCGTCGAAATATGCAGTAAAACATCATTTTACCATACTTTTCGATTTTTTCCATGCTTCAGGTATTTTTAACAAATATATGAAATTTTCAAAATTATTTCTGAATTTAATCGAAATTTTATGGGCTTTTTGAAAAATGTGCAATATTCTTTGAAATGTTGAAAATACTCGAAAATTTCAATTGCCTCAGTAATTCTGATCAAAAAGTTTGAAAATCCATGAATTTTAGCTAAAAAAATCAGGTTTGTCTGAAAAGTGTTCTAAATGCTCCAAATCGTCGAAATATGCAGTAAAACATCATTTTACCATATTTTTCGATTTTTTCATTGCTTCAGGTATTTTTAACAAAAATATGAAATATTCAAAATAATTTCTGAATTTAATCGAAATTTTAAGGGCTTTTTGAAAAAGTATGTAATATATTTTAAAATGTTGAGAATGCACGAAAATTTCAATTCCGTCAATAATTCTGATAAAAAAGTTTGAAAATCCATGAATTTTAGCTAAAAAAAATCATGTTTGTCTGAAAAGTTTTCTAAATACTCCAAATAGTAGGAATATGCAGTAAAAATCATTTTACAATATTTTTCGATTTTTTTCAATGCTTCAGGTATTTTTAAAAAATATATGCTGATGGAATTTAAATTTCAGAGCATTCTATAACTTTTGTAGTATATTACATATTTTTCAAAATGCCCATAAAATTTCGATGAAATTAAGAAATAATTCTGAATATTACACATATTTTTTGAAAATACCTGAAGCATTGAAAAAAGCGAAAAATATGGTAAAGTGATGTTTTACTGCATATTTCGACGATTTGGAGCATTTAGAAGACTTCAGACAAACCTGATTTTTTTGCTAAAATTCATGGATTTTCAAACTTTTTTATCAAAATTACTGATGGAATGGAATCATATGCTGAAAGTAACTTAAATATGACATTTTAGTGTTGTATTGTGTCAATACATACTTCAAGTGAGAAAAGCAATATATTTTAGCTAAAAAACAAGATTTGTTTGAAATGTGTTCTAAATGCTCCAAATCGTCGAAATATGAAGAAAAACATCATTTTTCCTTATTTTTCGATTTTTTTCAATGCTTCATGTATTTTTAAAAAATAAATGAAATATTCGAAATTATATCTGAATTCCATAGAAAGTTTATGGGCTTTTTGAAAAATATGTAATATATTTTAAAATGTTGAAAATGCTCGAAAATTTTAATTGCATCAGTAATTCTGATCAAAAAGTTTTTAAATCCATGAATTTTAACTAAAAAATCAGGTTTGTCTGAAAAGTGTTCTAAATGCTGCAAATCGTCGAAATATGCAGTAAAACATAATTTTACCATATTTTTCGATTTTTTTCAATGCTTCAGGTATTTTTAACAAATATATAAAATATTCAAAATTATTTCTGAATTTAATCGAAATTTCATGGGCTTTTTGAAAAATATGTAATGTGTTTTAAAATGTTGAAAATGCTCGAAAATTTCAATTGCATCAGTAATTCCGATGAAAAAGTTTGGAAGTCCATGAATTTTAGCTGAAAAATCAGGTTTTTCTGAAAAGTGTTCTAAATGCTCCAAATCGTCGAAATATGCAGTAAAACATCATTTTACCATATATTTCGATTTTTTCCATTCTTCAGGTATTTTTAACAATAATATGAAACATTCAAAATTATTTCTGAAGTTCATCGAAATTTTATGGGCTTTTTGAAAAATATGCAATATACTTTAAAATGTTGAAAATGCTCGAAAATTTCAATTCCTTCAGTAATTCATGTAAAAAAGTTTAAAATCCATGAATTTTAGGTAAAAAATCAGGTTTTTCTGAAAAGTGTTTTAAATGCTCCAAATCGTCGAAATGTGCCGTAAAAATCATTTTACAATATTTTTCGATTTTTTCAATGCTTCAGGTATTTTTAAAAAATAGATACTGATGGAATTGAAATTTTAGAGCATTTTTCAACTTTTAAAGTATATTACAAATTTTTCAAAAGGCCCATAAAATTTCGATGAAATTCAGAAATAATTTTGAATATTTCACGTATTTTCTAAAATACCTGAAGCATTGAGAAAATCGAAAAATATTGAAAAATGACGTTTTACTGCATATTTCGACGATTTGGTGCATTTAAAACACTTTTCAGACAAACATGATTTTTTAGCTAAAATTCATGGATTTTTAAACTTTTTTATCAGAATTACTGATGGAATTTAATTTTTGGCTGAAAGTAACTTAAACATGAAAATTTAGTGTAGTATTGTGTCAATACATATTTCAAGAGTGAAAATCAATGCATTTGAGCTAAAAAGCAAGGTTTGTTTGAAAAGTGTTCTAAATGCACCAAATCGTTGAAATATGCAGTAAAACATCATTTTATCATATTTTTCGATTTTTCAATGCTTCAGGTATTTTTAAACAATATATGAAATATTCAAAATTATTTCTGAATTTCATCGAAAGTTTATGATTTTTTTTTTTAAATTTGTAATATACTTTAAAATGTTGAAAATGCAGGAAAATTTAAATTTCATCAGTAATTCTTGTAAAAAAGTTTGAAAACCCGTGAATTTTAGCTAAAAAATCAGGTTTGTCTGAAAAGTGTTCTAAATGCTCCAAATCGTTGAAATATGCAGCAAAACATCATTTTAACATATTTTTCGATTTTTTCCATGCTTCAGATATTTTTAACAAATGTATGAAATTTTCAAAATTATTTCTGAATTTCATCGAAATTTTATAGGCATTTGAAAAATATGCAATATACTTCAAAATGTTGAGAATGCACGAAAATTTCAATTCCGTCAATAATTCTGATAAAAAAGTTTGAAAATCCCTGAATTTTAGCTAAAAAATCAGGTTTGTCTGAAAAGTGTTCTAAATGCTCCAAATCGCCGAAATATGCAGTAAAAATCATTTTACAATATTTTTCGATATTTTTCAATGCTTCATGTATTTTTAAAAAATAGATACTGATGGAATTGATATTTCAGAGCATTTTTCAACTTTTGAAGTATATTCCATATTTTTCAAAATGCCCATCAAATTTCGATGAAATTATGAAATAATTTTGAATATTTCACATATTTTTTAAAAATACCTGAAGCATTGAGAAAAATCTAAAAATATGGTAAAATGATGTTTTACTGCATATTTCGACGATTTGGAGCATTTAGAACACTTTTCAGCCAAACCTGATTTTTTAGCAAAAATTCACTGATTTTCAAACTTTTTTATCAGAATTACTGATAGAATTGAATTTTTTGCTGAAAGTAACTTAAATCTGATATTTTTGTGTAGTATTGTGTCAATACATATTTCAAGTGTGAAAATCAATGCATTTTAGCTAAGAAGCAAGGTTTGATTGAAAAGTGTTCTAAATGCACCAAATCGTCGAAATATGTAGTAAAACATCATTTTACCATATTTTTTTATTTTTTCAATGCTTCAGGCATTTTTAACAAATAAATGAAATATTCAAAATTATTTCTGAATTTAATCGGAATTTTATGGGTTTTTTGAAAAATATGTAATATACTTTTAAATGTTGAAAATGCTCGAAAATTTCAATTGCATCAGTAATTCTTATCAAAAAGTTTCAAAATCCATAAATATTAGCTAAAAAATCAGGTTTGTCTGAAAAGTGTTCTAAATGCTCCAAATCGTCGAAATATGCAGTAAAACATTATTTTACCATATTTTTCGATTTTTTCCACGCTTCAGGTATTTTTACCAAAAATATGAAATATTCAAAATTATTTCTGAATTTAATCGAAATTTTATGGGCTTTTTGAAAAATGTATAATATACTTTAAAATGTTGAGAATGCTCGAAAATTTCATTTCCGTCAATAATTCTGATTAAAAAGTTTGAAAATTCATGAATTTTAGATAAAAAATCAGGTTTGTCTGAAAAGTGTTCGAAACGCTCCAAATCATCGAAATATGCAGTAAAAATCATTTTACAATATTTTTCGATTTTTTCAATGCTTCAGGTATTTTTAAAAAATAGATACTGATGGAATTGAAATTTCAGAGCATTTTTCAACTTTTGAAGTTTATTACATATTTTTCAAAATGCCCATAAAATTTCGATGAAATTAAGAAATAAGCTTGAATATTTCACATATTTTTTAAAAATACCTGAAGCATTGAGAAAATCGAAAAATATGGTAAAAATTATGTTTTACTGCTTATTTCGACAATTTGGTGCATTTAGAACACTTTTCAGACAAACCTGATTTTTTAGCTAAAATTCATGGATTTTCAAACTTTTTTATCAGAATTACTTAAGGAATTGAATTTTATGCTGAAAGTAAATTAAATACGACATTTCAGTAAAAATCATTTTACCATATTTTTCGGTTTTTTTCAATGCATCAGGTATTTTTAAAAAATATGTACTGATGGAATTTAAATTTTAGAGCATTCTATAACTTATAAAGTATATTACATATTTTTCAAAATGCCCATAAAATTTCGATAAAATTAAGAAATAATTTTGAATATTTCACATATTTTTTGAAAATACCTGAAGCATTGAGATAATCGAAATTTATGGTAAATGATTCTTTAGTGCATATTTCGACGATTTGGAGCATTTAGAACACTTTTCAGCGAAACTTGATTTTTTTAGCTAAAATTCATGGATTTTCAATTTTTTTTATCAGAATTACTGATGGAATTGAATTTTTTCTGAAAGTAACTTAAATATGAGATTTTAGTGCAGAATTGCGTCAATACATATTTCATGAGTGAAAATCAACGCATTTTAGCTAAGAAGCAAGGATTGTTTGAAAAGTGTTCTAAATGCACCAAATCGTCGAAATATGCTTCAGGTATTTTAAACAAATACATGAAATATTCAAAATTATTTCTGAATTTAATCGAAATTTTATGGGCTTTTTGAAAAATATGTAATATATTTTAAACTGTTTAAAATGCTTCAAAATTTCAATTGCATCAGTAATTCTGATCAAAACTTTGAAAATTCATTAATTTTAGCTAAAAAATCAGGTTTGTCTGAAAAGTGTTCTAAATGCTCCAAATCGTCGAAATATGCAGTAAAACATCGTTTTACCATATTTTTCGACTATTTCAATGCTTCAGGGATTTTTTTTAACAATATATGAAATATTCAAAATTATTTCTGAATTTCATCGAAATTTTATGGGCTTCTTGAAAAATATGTAATATACCACAAAATTTTGAAAATGCACGAAAATTTCAATTCCATCAGTTATTCTGATAAAAAAGTTTGAAAATCCATGAATTTTAGCTAAAAAATCAGGTTTGTCTGAAAAGTGTTTTAAATGCTCCAAATCGTCGAAATGTGCCGAAAAATAATTTTACAATATTTTTCGATTTTTTTCAATGCTTCAGGTATTTTTAAAAAATGTATACCGATGGAATTGAAATTTTATAGCAATTTTTCAACTTTTAAAGTATATTACAAATTTTTCAAAAGGCCCATAAAATTTCGATTAAATTCAGAAATAATTTTGAATATTTCACATATTTTCTAAAAATACCTGAAGCATTGAGAAAATCGAAAAATATGGTAAAATGACGTTTTACTGCATATTTCGACGATTTGGAACATTTAAAACACTTTTCAGACAAACCTGATTTTTTAGCTAAAATTCATGGATTTTCAAAGTTTTTTATCAGAATTACTGATGGAATGGAAATTTTGCTGAAAGTAACTTAAATATGAGATTTTAGTGTAGTATTGTGTCAATACATATTTCAAGTGTGAAAATCAATGCATTTTAGCTAAGAAGCAAGGTTTGTTTGAAAAGAGTTCTAAATGCACCAAATCGTCGAAATATGCAGTAAAACATAATTTTACCATAGTTTTTCGATTTTTTCAATGCTTCAGGTATTTTTAACAAATATTTGAAATATTCAAAATTATTTCTGAATTAAATCGAAATTTTATGGGCTTTTTGAAAAATATGTAATATACTTTAAAATGTTGAAAATGCTCGAAAATTTCAATTGCATCAGTAATTCTGATCAAAAAGTTTGAAAATCCGTGAATTTTAGCTAAAAAATCAGGTTTGTCTGAAAAGTGTTCTAAATGCTCCAAATCGTCGAAATATGCAGTAAAACATTATTTTACCATATTTTTCGATTTTTTCCACGCTTCAGGTATTTTTACCAAAAATATGAAATATTCAAAATTATTTCTGAATTTAATCGAAATTTTATGGGCTTTTTGAAAAATGTATAATATACTTTAAAATGTTGAGAATGCTCGAAAATTTCATTTCCGTCAATAATTCTGATTAAAAAGTTTGAAAATTCATGAATTTTAGATAAAAAATCAGGTTTGTCTGAAAAGTGTTCGAAACGCTCCAAATCATCGAAATATGCAGTAAAAATCATTTTACAATATTTTTCGATTTTTTCAATGCTTCAGGTATTTTTAAAAAATAGATACTGATGGAATTGAAATTTCAGAGCATTTTTCAACTTTTGAAGTTGATTACATATTTTTCAAAATGCCCATAAAATTTCGATGAAATTAAGAAATAAGCTTGAATATTTCACATATTTTTTAAAAATACCTGAAGCATTGAGAAAATCGAAAAATATGGTAAAAATTATGTTTTACTGCTTATTTCGACAATTTGGTGCATTTAGAACACTTTTCAGACAAACCTGATTTTTTAGCTAAAATTCATGGATTTTCAAACTTTTTTATCAGAATTACTTAAGGAATTGAATTTTATGCTGAAAGTAAATTAAATACGACATTTCAGTAAAAATCATTTTACCATATTTTTCGGTTTTTTTTCAATGCATCAGGTATTTTTAAAAAATATGTACTGATGGAATTTAAATTTTAGAGCATTCTATAACTTATAAAGTATATTACATATTTTTCAAAATGCCCATAAAATTTCGATAAAATTAAGAAATAATTTTGAATATTTCACATATTTTTTTGAAAATACCTGAAGCATTGAGATAATCGAAAAATATGGTAAAATGATTCTTTAGTGCATATTTCGACGATTTGGAGCATTTAGAACACTTTTCAGCGAAACTTGATTTTTTTAGCTAAAATTCATGGATTTTCAAACTTTTTTTATCAGAATTACTGATGGAATTGAATTTTTTGCTTAAAGTAACTTAAACATGAAGTTTTAGTGTAGTATTGTGTCAATACATATTTCAAGAGTGAAAATCAATGCATTTTAGCTAAAAAGCAAGGTTTGTTTGAAAAGTGTTCTAAATGCACCAAATCGTCGAAATATGCAGTAAAACATCATTTTACAATATTTTTCGACTATTTCAATGCTTCAGGTATTTTTAAACAATATATGAAATATTCAAAATTATTTCTGAATTTCATCGAAATTTCATGGGCTTTTTGGAAAATATGTAATATACTTCAAAATGTTGAAAATGCACGAGAATTTCAATTGCATGAGTAATTCTGATCAAAAAGTTTTAAAATCCATGAATTTTAGCTAAAAAATCAAGTTTCTCTGAAAAGTGTTTTAAATAGTCCAAATCGTCGAAACATGCCGTAAAAATCATTTTACAATATTTTTCGATTTTTTTTCAATGCTTCAGGTACTTTTAAAAAATGTATACTCATGGAATTGAAATTTTAGAGCATTTTTCAACTTTTAAAGTATATTACAAATTTTTCACAAAGCCCATAAAATTTCGATGAAATTCAGAAATAATTTTGAATGTTTCACACATTTCTAAAATTACCTGAAGCATTGAGAAAATCGGGAAATATGGTAAAATGATGTTTTTCTGCGTATTTCGATGATTTGGAGCATTTAGAACACTTTTCAGACAAACCTGATTTTTTAGCTAAAATTCATGGATTTTCAAACTTTCTTATCAGAATTACTTATGGAATTGAATTTTTTGCTGAAAGTAACTTAAACATGAAAATTTAGTGTAGTATTGTGTCAATACATATTTCAAGAGTGAAAATCAATGCATTTGAGCTAAAAAGCAAGGTTTGTTTGAAAAGAGTTCGAAATGCACCAAATCGTCGAAATATGCAGTAAAACATCATTTTACCATACTTTTCGATTTTTTCCATGCTTCAGGTATTTTTAACAAATATATGAAATTTTCAAAATTATTTCTGAATTTAATCGAAATTTTATGGGCTTTTTGAAAAATGTGCAATATTCTTTGAAATGTTGAAAATACTCGAAAATTTCAATTGCCTCAGTAATTCTGATCAAAAAGTTTGAAAATCCATGAATTTTAGCTAAAAAAATCAGGTTTGTCTGAAAAGTGTTCTAAATGCTCCAAATCGTCGAAATATGCAGTAAAACATCATTTTACCATATTTTTCGATTTTTTCAATGCTTCAGGTATTTTTAACAAATATTTGAAATATTCAAAATTATTTCTGAATTTAATCGAAATTTTATGTCCTTTTTGAAAAATATGTAATATATTTTAAAATGTTAAAAATGCTCGAAAATTTCTATGCGTCAGTAATTCTGATCAAAACTGAAAATCCATGAATTTTAGCTAAAAAATCAGGTTTGTCTGAAAAGTGTTCTAAATGCTCCAAATCGTCGAAATATGCAGTAAAACATCATTTTACAATATTTTTCCACTATTTCAATGATTCAGGTATTTTTAAACAATATATGAAATATACAAAATTATTTCTGAATTTCATCGAAATTTTATGGGCTTTTTGAAAAATATGTAATATACTTCAAAATGTTGAAAATGCACGAAAATTTCAATTCCATCAGTAATTCTGATAAAAAAGTTTGAAAATCCATGAATTTTAGCTAAAAAATTAAGTTTGTCTGAAAAGTGTTTTAAATAGTCCAAATCGTCGAAACATGCCGTAAAAATCATTTTCAATATTTTTCGATTTTTTTTCAGTGCTTCAGGTATTTTTAAAAGATGTATACTGATGGAATTGAAATTTTAGAGCATTTTTCAACTTTTAAAGTATATTACAAATTTTTCAAAAACCCTATAAAATTTCAATGAAATTCAGAAATAATTTTGAATATTTCACATATTTTTTTAAAAATACCTGAAGCATTGAGAAAATCGAAAAATATGGTAAAATATGTTTTACTGAATATTTTGACGATTTGGAGCATTTAGAACATCTTTCAGACAAACCTGATTTTTTAGCTGAAATTCATGGATTTTCAAACTTTTTTATCAGAATTACTGATGGAATGAATTTTTTGCTGAAAGTAAGTTAAATCTGATATTTTAGTGTAGTATTGTGTCAATACATATTTCAAGTGTGAAAATCAATGCATTTTAGCTAAGAAGCAAGGTTTGTTTGAAAAGTGTTCTAAATGCACCAAATCGTCGAAATATGCCGTAAAACATCATTTTACCATATTTTTCGATTTTTTCAATGCTTCAGGTATTTTTAACAAATATATGAAATATTCAAAATTATTTCTGAATTTAATCGAAATTTTATGGGCTTTTTGAAAAATATGTAATATACTTTTAAATGTTGAAAATGCTCGAAAATTTCAATTGCATCAGTAAATCTGATCAAAAAGTTTGAAAATTCATGAATTTTAGCTAAAAAATCAGGTTTGTCTGAAAAGTGTTCTAAATATGCAGTAAAACATCATTTTACCATATATTTCGATTTTTTCCATTCTTCAGGTATTTTTAACAAATATATGAAACATTCAAAATTATTTCTGAATTTCATCGAAATTTTATGGGCTTTTTGAGAAATATGCAATATACTTTAAAATGTTGAAATGCTCGAAAATTTGAATTCCATCAGTAATTCATATAAAAAATTTGAAAATCCATGAATTTTAGCTAAAAAATCAGTTTTGTCTGAAAAGTGTTTTAAATGCTCCAAATCGTCGAAACATGCCGTAAAAATCATTTTACAATATTTTTCGATTTTTTCAATGCTTCAGGTATTTTTAAAAAATAGCTACTGATGGAATTGAATTTTTAGAGCATTTTTCAACTTTTAAAGTATTTTACAAATTTCTCAAAAGGCCCATAAAATTTCGATGAAATTCACAAATAATTGTGAATATTTCACGTATTTTCTAAAATACCTGAAGCATTGAGAAAATCGAAAAATACTGCATATTTCGGCGATTTGGAGCATTTAAAACACTTTGAGACAAATATGATTTTTTAGCTAAAATTCGTGGATTTTCAAACTTTTTTATCAGAATTACTGATGGAATTGAATTTTTTGCTGAAAGTAACTTAAACATGAAATTTTAGTGTGGTATTGTGTCAATACATATTTCAAGAGTGAAAATCAATGCATTTGAGCTAAAAAGCAAGGTTTGTTTGAAAAGTGTTCTAAATGCACCAAATCGTCGAAATATGCACTAAAACATCATTTTACCATATTTTTCGATTTTTTAATGCTTCAGGTATTTTTAAACAATATATGAAATATTCAAAATTATTTCTGAATTTCATCGAAATTTCATGGTTTTTTTAAATATTTGTAACATTCTTTAAAATGTTAAAATGCACGAAAATTTCAATTTCATCAGTAATTCTTGTAAAAAAGTTTGAAAACGCTTGAATTTTAGCTAAAAAATCAGGTTTGTCTGAAAAGTTTTCTAAATGCTCCAAATCGTTGAAATATGCAGCAAAACATCATTTTAACATATTTTTCGATTTTTTCGATGCTTCAGATATTTTTAACAAATGAAATATTCAAAATTATTTCTGAATTTCATCGAAATTTTATAGGCTTTTGAAAAATATGCAATATACTTCAAAATGTTGAAAATACTCGAAAATTTTAATTGCATCAGTAATTCTGATAAAAAATTTTGAAAATCCACGAATTTTAGCTAAAAAATCAGATTTGTCTGAAAAGTGTTCTAAATGCTCCAAATCGTCGAAATATGCAGTAAAACATCATTTTACAATATTTTTCGACTATTTCAATGCTTCAGGTATTTTTAAACAATATATGAAATATTCAAAATTATTTCTGAATTTCATCGAAATTTTATGGGCTTTTTGGAAAATATGTAATATACTTCAAAATGTTGAATATGTACGAAAATTTCAATTGCATGAGTAATTCTGATAACAAAGATTGAAAATCCATGAATTTTAGCTAAAAAATCAGGTTTGTCTGAAAAGTGTTCTAAATGCTCCAAATCGCCGAAATATGCAGTAAAAATCATTTTACAATATTTTTCGATATTTTTCAATGCTTCATGTATTTTTAAAAAATAGATACTGATGGAATTGATATTTCAGAGCATTTTTCAACTTTTGAAGTATATTCCATATTTTTCAAAATGCCCATCAAATTTCGATGAAATTAAGAAATAATTTTGAATATTTCACATATTTTTTAAAAATACCTGAAGCATTGAGAAAAATCTAAAAATATGGTAAAATGATGTTTTACTGCATATTTCGACGATTTGGAGCATTTAGAACACTTTTCAGACAAACCTGATTTTTTAGCTAAAATTCATTGATTTTCAAACTTTTTTATCAGAATTACTGATGGAATTGAATTTTTTGTTGAAAGTAACTTAAATCTGATATTTTAGAGTAGTATTGTGTGAATACATATTTCAAATGTGAAAATCAATGCATTTTAGCTAAGAAGCAAGGTTTGATTGAAAAGTGTTCTAAATGCACCAAATCGTCGAAATATGCAGTAAAACATCATTTTACCATATTTTTCGATTTTTTCAATGCTTCAGGCATTTTTAACAAATAAATGAAATATTCAAAATTATTTCTGAATTTAATCGAAATTTTATGGGTTTTTTGAAAAATATGTAATATACTTTTAAATGTTGAAAATGCTCGAAAATTTCAATTGCATCAGTAATTCTTATCAAAAAGTTTCAAAATCCATAAATATTAGCTAAAAAATCAGGTTTGTCTGAAAAGTGTTCTAAATGCTCCAAATCGTCGAAATATGCAGTAAAACATTATTTTACCATATTTTTCGATTTTTTCCACGCTTCAGGTATTTTTACCAAAAATATGAAATATTCAAAATTATTTCTGAATTTAATCGAAATTTTATGGGCTTTTTGAAAAATGTATAATATACTTTAAAATGTTGAGAATGCTCGAAAATTTCATTTCCGTCAATAATTCTGATTAAAAAGTTTGAAAATCCATGAATTTTAGATAAAAAAATCAGGTTTGTCTGAAAAGTGTTCGAAACGCTCCAAATCATCGAAATATGCAGTAAAAATCATTTTACAATATTTTTCGATTTTTTCAATGCTTCAGGTATTTTTAAAAAATAGATACTGATGGAATTGAAATTTCAGAGCATTTTTCAACTTTTGAAGTTTATTACATATTTTTCAAAATGCCCATAAAATTTCGATGAAATTAAGAAATAAGCTTGAATATTTCACATATTTTTTAAAAATACCTGAAGCATTGAGAAAATCGAAAAATATGGTAAAAATTATGTTTTACTGCTTATTTCGACAATTTGGAGCATTTAGAACACTTTTCAGACAAACCTGATTTTTTAGCTAAAATTCATGGATTTTCAAACTTTTTTATCAGAATTACTTATGGAATTGAATTTTATGCTGAAAGTAAATTAAATACGACATTTCAGTAAAAATCATTTTACCATATTTTTCGATTTTTTTCAATGCTTCAGGTATTTTTAAAAAATATGTACTGATGGAATTTAAATTTTAGAGCATTCTATAACTTATAAAGTATATTACATATTTTTCAAAATGCCCATAAAATTTCGATAAAATTAAGAAATAATTTTGAATATTTCACATATTTTTTGAAAATACCTGAAGCATTGAGATAATCGAAATTTATGGTAAATGATTCTTTAGTGCATATTTCGACGATTTGGAGCATTTAGAACACTTTTCAGCGAAACTTGATTTTTTTAGCTAAAATTCATGGATTTTCAAATTTTTTTATCAGAATTACTGATGGAATTGAATTTTTTCTGAAAGTAACTTAAATATGAGATTTTAGTGCAGAATTGCGTCAATACATATTTCATGAGTGAAAATCAACGCATTTTAGCTAAGAAGCAAGGATTGTTTGAAAAGTGTTCTAAATGCACCAAATCGTCGAAATATGCTTCAGGTATTTTAAACAAATACATGAAATATTCAAAATTATTTCTGAATTTAATCGAAATTTTATGGGCTTTTTGAAAAATATGTAATATATTTTAAACTGTTGAAAATGCTCGAAAATTTCAATTGCATCAGTAATTCTGATCAAAACTTTGAAAATTCATTAATTTTAGCTAAAAAATCAGGTTTGTCTGAAAAGTGTTCTAAATGCTCCAAATCGTCGAAATATGCAGTAAAACATCGTTTTACCATATTTTTCGACTATTTCAATGCTTCAGGTATTTTTAAACAATATATGAAATATTCAAAATTATTTCTGAATTTCATCGAAATTTTATGGGCTTCTTGAAAAATATGTAATATACCACAAAATTTTGAAAATGCACGAAAATTTCAATTCCATCAGTTATTCTGATAAAAAAGTTTGAAAATCCATGAATTTTAGCTAAAAAATCAGGTTTGTCTGAAAAGTGTTTTAAATGCTCCAAATCGTCGAAATGTGCCGAAAAATAATTTTACAATATTTTTCGATTTTTTTCAATGCTTCAGGTATTTTTAAAAAATGTATACCGATGGAATTGAAATTTTATAGCAATTTTTCAACTTTTAAAGTATATTACAAATTTTTCAAAAGGCCCATAAAATTTCGATTAAATTCAGAAATAATTTTGAATATTTCACATATTTTCTAAAAATACCTGAAGCATTGAGAAAATCGAAAAATATGGTAAAATGACGTTTTACTGCATATTTCGACGATTTGGAACATTTAAAACACTTTTCAGACAAACCTGATTTTTTAGCTAAAATTCATGGATTTTCAAAGTTTTTTATCAGAATTACTGATGGAATGGAAATTTTGCTGAAAGTAACTTAAATATGAGATTTTAGTGTAGTATTGTGTCAATACATATTTCAAGTGTGAAAATCAATGCATTTTAGCTAAGAAGCAAGGTTTGTTTGAAAAGAGTTCTAAATGCACCAAATCGTCGAAATATGCAGTAAAACATAATTTTACCATAGTTTTTCGATTTTTTCAATGCTTCAGGTATTTTTAACAAATATTTGAAATATTCAAAATTATTTCTGAATTAAATCGAAATTTTATGGGCTTTTTGAAAAATATGTAATATACTTTAAAATGTTGAAAATGCTCGAAAATTTCAATTGCATCAGTAATTCTGATCAAAAAGTTTGAAAATCCGTGAATTTTAGCTAAAAAATCAGGTTTGTCTGAAAAGTGTTCTAAATGCTCCAAATCGTCGAAATATGCAGTAAAACATCATTTTACCATATTTTTCGATTTTTTCAATGCTTCAGGTATTTTTAACAAATATTTGAAATATTCAAAATTATTTCTGAATTTAATCGAAATTTTATGTCCTTTTTGAAAAATATGTAATATATTTTAAAATGTTAAAAATGCTCGAAAATTTCAATGCGTCAGTAATTCTGATCAAAACTGAAAATCCATGAATTTTAGCTAAAAAATCAGGTTTGTCTGAAAAGTGTTCTAAATGCTCCAAATCGTCGAAATATGCAGTAAAACATCATTTTACAATATTTTTCGACTATTTCAATGCTTCAGGTATTTTTAAACAATATATGAAATATACAAAATTATTTCTGAATTTCATCGAAATTTTATGGGCTTTTTGAAAAATATGTAATATACTTCAAAATGTTGAAAATGCACGAAAATTTCAATTCCATCAGTAATTCTGATAAAAAAGTTTGAAAATCCATGAATTTTAGATAAAAAATTAAGTTTGTCTGAAAAGTGTTTTAAATGGTCCAAATCGTCGAAACATGCCGTAAAAATCATTTTACAATATTTTTCGATTTTTTTTCAGTGCTTCAGGTATTTTTAAAAGATGTATACTGATGGAATTGAAATTTTAGAGCATTTTTCAACTTTTAAAGTATATTACAAATTTTTCAAAAACCCTATAAAATTTCAATGAAATTCAGAAATAATTTTGAATATTTCACATATTTTTTAAAAATACCTGAAGCATTGAGAAAATCGAAAAATATGGTAAAACGATGTTTTACTGAATATTTTGACGATTTGGAGCATTTAGAACATCTTTCAGACAAACCTGATTTTTTTGCTGAAATTCATGGATTTTCAAACTTTTTTATCAGAATTACTGATGGAATGAATTTTTTGCTGAAAGTAAGTTAAATCTGATATTTTAGTGTAGTATTGTGTCAATACATATTTCAAGTGTGAAAATCAATGCATTTTAGCTAAGAAGCAAGGTTTGTTTGAAAAGTGTTCTAAATGCACCAAATCGTCGAAATATGCAGTAAAACATCATTTTACCATATTTTTCGATTTTTTCAATGCTTCAGGTATTTTTAACAAATATATGAAATATTCAAAATTATTTCTGAATTTAATCGAAATTTTATGGGCTTTTTGAAAAATATGTAATATACTTTTAAATGTTGAAAATGCTCGAAAATTTCAATTGCATCAGTAAATCTGATCAAAAAGTTTGAAAATTCATGAATTTTAGCTAAAAAATCAGGTTTGTCTGAAAAGTGTTCTAAATATGCAGTAAAACATCATTTTACCATATATTTCGATTTTTTCCATTCTTCAGGTATTTTTAACAAATATATGAAACATTCAAAATTATTTCTGAATTTCATCGAAATTTTATGGGCTTTTTGAAAAATATGCAATATACTTTAAAATGTTGAAATGCTCGAAAATTTGAATTCCATCAGTAATTCATATAAAAAATTTGAAAATCCATGAATTTTAGCTAAAAAATCAGTTTTGTCTGAAAAGTGTTTTAAATGCTCCAAATCGTCGAAACATGCCGTAAAAATCATTTTACAATATTTTTCGATTTTTTCAATGCTTCAGGTATTTTTAAAAAATAGCTACTGATGGAATTGAAATTTTAGAGCATTTTTCAACTTTTAAAGTATTTTACAAATTTCTCAAAAGGCCCATAAAATTTCGATGAAATTCACAAATAATTGTGAATATTTCACATATTTTCTAAAATACCTGAAGCATTGAGAAAATCGAAAAATACTGCATATTTCGACGATTTGGAGCATTTAAAACACTTTTGAGACAAATATGATTTTTTAGCTAAAATTCGTGGATTTTCAAACTTTTTTATCAGAATTACTGATGGAATTGAATTTTTTGCTGAAAGTAACTTAAACATGAAATTTTAGTGTGGTATTGTGTCAATACATATTTCAAGAGTGAAAATCAATGCATTTGAGCTAAAAAGCAAGGTTTGTTTGAAAAGTGTTCTAAATGCACCAAATCGTCGAAATATGCACTAAAACATCATTTTACCATATTTTTCGATTTTTTAATGCTTCAGGTATTTTTAAACAATATATGAAATATTCAAAATTATTTCTGAATTTCATCGAAATTTCATGGTTTTTTTAAATATTTGTAACATTCTTTAAAATGTTAAAATGCACGAAAATTTCAATTTCATCAGTAATTCTTGTAAAAAAGTTTGAAAACGCTTGAATTTTAGCTAAAAAATCAGGTTTGTCTGAAAAGTTTTCTAAATGCTCCAAATCGTTGAAATATGCAGCAAAACATCATTTTAACATATTTTTTCGATTTTTTCCATGCTTCAGATATTTTTAACAAATGAAATATTCAAAATTATTTCTGAATTTCATCGAAATTTTATAGGCTTTTGAAAAATATGCAATATACTTCAAAATGTTGAAAATACTCGAAAATTTTAATTGCATCAGTAATTCTGATAAAAAATTTTGAAAATCCACGAATTTTAGCTAAAAAATCAGATTTGTCTGAAAAGTGTTCTAAATGCTCCAAATCGTCGAAATATGCAGTAAAACATCATTTTACAATATTTTTCGACTATTTCAATGCTTCAGGTATTTTTAAACAATATATGAAATATTCAAAATTATTTCTGAATTTCATTGAAATTTTATGGGCTTTTTGGAAAATATGTAATATACTTAAAAATGTTGAAAATGTACGAAAATTTCAATTGCATGAGTAATTCTGATAACAAAGTTTGAAAATCCATGAATTTTAACTAAAAAATCAAGTTTGTCTGAAAAGTGTTCTAAATGCTCCAAATCGCCGAAATATGCAGTAAAAATCATTTTACAATATTTTTCGATATTTTTCAATGCTTCATGTATTTTTAAAAAATAGATACTGATGGAATTGATATTTCAGAGCATTTTTCAACTTTTGAAGCATATTCCATATTTTTCAAAATGCCCATCAAATTTCGATGAAATTAAGAAATAATTTTAAATATTTCACATATTTTTTAAAAATACCTGAAGCATTGAGAAAAATCTAAAAATATGGTAAAATGATGTTTTACTGCATATTTCGACGATTTGGATCATTTAGAACACTTTTCAGACAAACCTGATGTTTTAGCTAAAATTCATTGATTTTCAAACTTTTTTATCAGAATTATTGATGGAATTGAATTTTTTGCTGAAAGTAACTTAAATCTGATATTTTAGTGTCGTATTGGGTCAATAAATATTTTAAGCGTGAAAATCAATGCTAAGAAGCAAGGTTTGATTGAAAAGTGTTCTAAATGCACCAAATCGTCGAAATATGCAGTGAAACATCATTTTACCATATTTTTCGATTTTTTCAATGCTTCAGGTATTTTTAACAAATAAATGAAATATTAAAAATTATTTCTGAATTTAATCGAAATTTTATGGGTTTTTTGAGAATATGTAATATACTTTTAAATGTTGAAAATGCTCGAAAATTTCAATTGCATCTGTAATTCTGATCAAAAAATCAGGTTTGTCTGAAAAGTGTTCTAAATGTTCCATATCGTCGAAATATGCAGGAAAACATCATTTTACCATATTTTTCGATTTTTTCCATGTTTCAGGTATTTTTAACATATATATGAAATATTCAAAATTATTTCTGAATTTAATCGAAATTTTATGGGCTTTTTGAAAAATGTATAATATAGTTTAAAATGTTGAGAATGCACGAAAATTTCAATTCCGTCAATAATTCTGATTAAAAAGTTTGAACATCCATGAATTTTAGCTAAAAAATCAGGTTTGTCTGAAAAGTGTTCGAAATGCTCCAAATCATCGAAATATGCAGTAAAAATCATTTTACAATATTTTTCGATTTTTTCAATGCTTCAGGTATTTTTAAAAAATAGATACTGATGGAATTGAAATTTCAGAGCAATTTTCAACTTTTGAAGTATATTACATATTTTTCAAAATGCCCATAAAATTTCGATGAAATTAAGAAAAAAGCTTAAATATTTCACATATTTTTTAAAAATACCTGAAGCATTGAGAAAATCGAAAAATATTGTAAAAATTATGTTTTACTGCTTATTTCGACAATTTGGAGCATTTAGAATACTTTTCAGACAAACCTGATTTTTTAGCTAAAATTCATGGATTTTCAAACTTTTTTATCAGAATTACTTATGGAATTGAATTTTATGCTGAAAGTAAATTAAAAACGATATTTCAGTAAAAATCATTTTACCATATTTTTCGTTTTTTTTCAATGCTTCAGGTATTTTTAAAAAATATGTACTGATGGAATTTAAATTTTAGAGCATTCTATAACTTTTAAAGTATATTACATATTTTTCAAAATGCCCATAAAATTTCGATGAAATTAAGAAATAATTTTGAATATTTCACATATTTTTTGAAAATACGTGAAGCATTGAGATAATCGAAATTTATGGTAAATGATGCTTTAGTGCATATTTCGACGATTTGGAGCATTTAGAACAATTTTCAGCGAAACTTGATTTTTTTAGCTAAAATTCATGGATTTTCAATTTTTTTTTTCAGAATTACTGATGGAATGGAATTTTTTCTGAAAGTAACTTAAATATGAGATTTTAGTGCAGCATTGTGTCAATACATATTTCATGAGTGAAAATCAGCGCATTTTTGCTAAGAAGCAAGGATTGTTCTAAATGCACCAAATCGTCGAAATATGCAGTAAAACATCATTTTACCATATTTTTCCATTTTTTCAATGCTTCAGGTATTTTAAACAAATATATGAAATATTCAAAATTATTTCTGAATTTAATAGGAATTTTATGGGCTTTTGAAAAATATGTAATATATTTTAAACTGTTGAAAATGCTCGAAAATTTCAATTGCATCAGTAATTCTGATCAAAACTTTGAAAATTCATTAATTTTAGCTAAAAAATCAGGTTTGTCTGAAAAGTGTTCTAAATGCTCGAAATCGTGGAAATATGCAGTAAAACATCGTTTTACCATATTTTTCGACTATTTCAATGCTTCAGGTATTTTTAAACAATATATGAAATATTCAAAATTATTTCTGAATTTCATCGAAATTTTATGGGCTTGTTGAAAAATATGTAGTATACTTCAAAATGTTGAAAATGCACGAAAATTTCAATTCCATCAGTAATTCTGATAAAAAAGTTTGAAAATCCATGAATTTTAGCTAAAAAATCAGGTTTGTCTGAAAAGTGTTTTAAATGCTCCAAATCGTCGAAATGTGCCGTAAAAATAATTTTACAATATTTTTCGATTTTTTTCAATGCTTTAGGTATTTTTAAAAAATGTATACCGATGGAATTGAAATTTTAGAGCATTTTTCAACTTTTAAAGTATATTACAAATTTTTGAAAAAGGCCCATAAAATTTCGATTAAATTCAGAAATAATTTTGAATATTTCACATATTTTCTAAAAATACCTGAAGCATTGAGAAAATCGAAAAATATGGTAAAATGACGTTTTACTGCATATTTCGACGATTTGGAACATTTAAAACACTTTTCAGACAAACCTGCTTTTGTAGCTAAATTTCATGGATTTTCAAAGTTTTTTGTCAGAATTACTGATGGAATTGAAATTTTGCTGAAAGTAACTTAAATATGTGATTTTAGTGTAGTATTGTGTCAATACATATTTCAAGTGTGAAAATCAATGCATTTTAGCTAAGAATCAAGGTTTGTTTGAAAAGAGTTCTAAATGCACCAAATCGTCGAAATATGCAGTAAAACATAATTTTACCATAGTTTTTCGATTTTTTCAATGCTTCAGGTATTTTCAACAAATATTTGAAATGTTCAAAATTATTTCTGAATTTAATCGAAATTTTCTGGGCTTTTTGAAAAGTATGTGATATACTTTAAAAAGTTAAAAATGCTCGAAAATTTCAATTGCATCAGTAATTCTGATCAAAAAGTTTGGAAATCCCTGAATTTTAGCTAAAAAATCAGGTTTGTCTGAAAAGTGTTCTAAATGCTCCAAATCGTCGGAATATGCAGTAAAAATCATTTTACAATATTTTTCGATTTTTTTCAATGCTTCAGGTATTTTTAAAAAATATATGCTGATGGAATTTAAATTTCAGAGCATTCTATAACTTTGATAGTATATTACATATTTTTCAAAATGCCCATAAAATTTCGATGAAATTAAGAAATAATTCTGAATATTTCACATATTTTTTGAAAATATCTGAAGCATTGAAAAAAGCGAAAAATATGGTAAAGTGATGTTTTACTGCATATTTCGACGATTTGGAGCATTTAGAAGACTTCAGACAAACCTGATTTTTTTGCTAAAATTCATGGATTTTCAAACTTTTTTATCAAAATTACTGATGGAATGGAATCATATGCTGAAAGTAACTTAAATATGACATTTTAGTGTTGTATTGTGTCAATACATATTTCAAGTGAGAAAAGCAATATATTTTAGCTAAAAAACAAGATTTGTTTGAAAAGTGTTCTAAATGCTCCAAATCGTCGAAATATGAAGAAAAACATCATTTTTCCTTAATTTTCGATTTTTTCAATGCTTCATGTACTTTTAAAAAATAAATGAAATATTCGAAATTATTTCTGAATTTCATAGAAAGGTTATGGGCTTTTTGAAAAATATGTAATATATTTTAAAATGTTGCAAATGTTCGAAAATTTTAATTGCATCAGTAATTCTGATCAAAAAGTTTTTAAATCCATGAATTTTAACTAAAAAATCAGGTTTGTCTGAAAAGTGTTCTAAATGCTGCAAATCGTCGAAATATGCAGTAAAACATAATTTTACCATATTTTTCGATTTTTTCAATGCTTCAGGTATTTTTAACAAATATATAAAATATTCAAAATTATTTCTGAATTTAATCGAAATTTTATGGGCTTTTTGAAAAATATGTTATATGTTTTAAAATGTTGAAAATGCTCGAAAATTTCAATTGCATCAGTAATTCCGATCAAAAAGTTTTTAAATCCACGAATTTTAGCTGAAAAATCAGGTTTTTCTGAAAAGTGTTCTAAATGCTCCAAATCGTCGAAATATGCAGTAAAACATAATTTTACCATATTTTTCGATTTTTTCAATGCTTCAGGTATTTTTAACAAATATATAAAATATTCAAATTTATTTCTGAAGTTCATCGAAATTTTATGGGCTTTTTGAAAAATATGCAATATACTTTAAAATGTTAAAAATGCTCGAAAATTTCAATTCCTTCAGTAATTCATATAAAAAAGTTTGAAAATCCATGAATTTTAGGTAAAAAATCAGGTTTGTCTGAAAAGTGTTTTAAATGCTCCACATCGTCGAAATATGCCGTAAAAATCATTTTACAATATTTTTCGATTTTTTCAATGCTTCAGGTATTTTTAAAAAATAGATACTGATGGAATTGAAATTTTAGAGTATTTTTCAACTTTTAAAGTATATTACAAATTTTTCAAAAGGCCCATAAAATTTCGATGAAATTCAGAAATAATTTTGAATATTTCACGTATTTTCTAAAATACTTGAAGCATTGAGAAAATCGAAAAATATGGTAAAATGACGTTTTATTGCATATTTCGACGATTTGGAGCATTTAAAACACTTTTCAGACAAACATGATTTTTTAGCTAAAATTCATGGATTTTCAAACTTTTTTATCAGAATTACTGATTGAATTGAATTTTTTGCTGAAAGTAACTTAAACATGAAAATTTAGTGTAGTATTGTGTCAATACATATTTCAAGAGTGAAAATCAATGCATATGAGCTAAAAAGCAAGGTTTGTTTGAAAAGTGTTCTAAATGCACCAAATCGTCGAAATATGCAGTAAAACATCATTTTATCATATTTTTCGATTTTTCAATGCTTCAGGTATTTTTAAACAATATATGAAATATTCAAAACTATTTCTGAATTTCATCGAAAGTTTATGGTTTTTTTTTTTAAATTTGTAATATACTTTAAAATGTTGAAAATGCAGGAAAATTTCAATTTCATCAGTAATTCTTGTAAAAAAGTTTGAAAATCCGTGAATTTTAGCTAAAAAATCAGGTTTGTCTGATAAGTGTTCTAAATGCTCCAAATCGTCGAAATATGCAGTAAAACATGATTTTATCATATTTTTTTACTTTTTCCATGCTTCAGGTATTTTTAACAAAAATATAAAATATTCAAAATTATTTCTGAATTTAATCAAAATTTTATGGGTTTTTTGAAAAATATGTAATATACTTTAAAATGTTGAGAATGCACGAAAATTTCAATTCCGTCAATAATTCTGATAAAAAAGTTTGAAAATCCCTGAATTTTAGCTAAAAAATCAGGTTTGTCTGAAAAGTGTTCTAAATGCTCCAAATCGCCGAAATATGCAGTAAAAATCATTTTACAATATTTTTCGATATTTTTCAATGCTTCATGTATTTTTAAAAAATAGATACTGATGGAATTGATAATTCAGAGCATTTTTCAACTTTTGAGGTATATTCCATATTTTTCAAAATGCTCATCAAATTTCGATGAAATTAAGAAATAATTTTGAATATTTCACATATTTTTTAAAAATACCTGAAGCATTGAGAAAAATCTAAAAATATGGTAACATGATGTTTTACTGCATATTTCGACGATTTGGAGCATTTAGAACACTTTTCAGCCAAACCTGATTTTTTAGCAAAAATTCACTGATTTTCAAACTTTTTTATCAGAATTACTGATGGAATTGAATTTTTTGCTGAAAGTAACTTTAATCTGATATTTTAGTGTAGTATTGTGTCAATACATATTTCAAGTGTGAAAATCAATGCATTTTAGCTAGGAAGCAAGGTTTGACTGAAAAGTGTTCTAAATGCACCAAATCGTCGAAATATGCAGTAAAACATCATTTTACCATATTTTTCGATTTTTTCAATGCTTCAGGCATTTTTAACAAATAAATGAAATATTCAAAATTATTTCTGAATTTAATCCAAATTTTATGGGATTTTTGAAAAAAATGTAATATACTTTTAAATGTTGAAAATGCTCGAAAATTTCAATTGCATCACTAATTCTGATCAAAAAGTTTGAAAATCCATGAATTTTAGCTAAAAAATCAGGTTTGTCTGAAAAGTGTTCCAAATGCTCCAAATCGTCGAAATATGCAGGAAAACATCATTTTACCATATTTTTCGATTTTTTCCATATTTCAGGTATTTTTAACAAATATATGAAATATTCAAAATTATTTCTGAATTTCATCGAAATTTTATGGGCTTTTTGAAAAATATGCAATATACTTTAAAATGTTGAATATGCTCGAAAATTTAAATTCTGTCAATAATTCTGATTAAAAAGTTTGAAAATCCATGAATTTTAGCTAAAAAATCAGGTTTGTCTGCAAAGTGTTCGAAATGCTCCAAATCATCGAAACATGCAGTAAAAATCATTTTACAATATTTTTCGATTTTTTCAATGCTTCAGGTATTTTTAAAAAATAGATACTGATGAAATTGAAATTTCAGAGCATTTTTCAACTTTTGAAGTATATTACATATTTTTCAAAATGCTCATAAAATTTCGATGAAATTAAGAAATAATTTTGAATATTTCACATATTTTTTGAAAATACCTGAAGCCTTGAGATAATCGAAATTTATGGTAAATGATGCTTTAGTGCATATTTCGACGATTTGGAGCATTTAGAACAATTTACAGCGAAACTTTATTTTTTTTAACTAAAATTCATGGATTTTCAAATTTTTTTATCAGAATTACTGATGGAATTGAATTTTTTCTGAAAGTAACTTAAATACGAGATTTTAGTGCAGAATTGTGTCAATACGTATTTCATGAGTGAAAATCAATGCATTTTAGCCAAGAAGCAAGGATTGTTAGAAAAGTGTTCTAAATGCACCAAATCGTCGAAATATGCAGTAAAACATCATTTTGCCATATTTTTCGATTTTTTCAATGCTTCAGGTATTTTAAACAAATATATGAAATATTCAAAATTAATTCTGAATTTAATCGAAATTTTATGGGCTTTTTGAAAAATATGTAATATATTTTAAACTGTTGAAAATGCTCCAAAATTTCCATTGCATCAGTAATTCTGATCAAAACTTTGAAAATTCATTAAGTTTAGCTAAAAAATCAGGTTTGTCTGAAAAGTGTTCTAAATGCTCCAATTCGTCGAAATATGCAGTAAAACATCGTTTTACCATATTTTTCGACTATTTCAATGCTTCAGGTATTTTTAAACAATATATGAAATATTCAAAATTATTTCTGAATTTCATCGAAATTTTATGGGCTTCTTGAAAAATATGTAATATACTTCAAAATATTGAATTGCACGAAAATTTCAATTCCATCAGTAATTCTGATAAAAAAGTTTGAAAATCCATGAATTTTAGCTAAAAAATCAGGTTTGTCTGAAAAGTGTTCTAAATGCTCCAAATCGTCGAAATATGCAGGAAAACATCATTTTACCATATTTTTCGATTTTTTCCATGTTTCAGGTATTTTTAACAAATATATGAAATATTCAAAATTATTTCTGAATTTCATCGAAATTTTATGGGCTTTTTGAAAAATATGCAATATACTTTAAAATGTTGAATATGCTCGAAAATTTAAATTCTGTCAATAATTCTGATTAAAAAGTTTGAAAATCCATGAATTTTAGCTAAAAAATCAGGTTTGTCTGAAAAGTGTTCGAAATGCTCCAAATCATCGAAACATGCAGTAAAAATCATTTTACAATATTTTTCGATTTTTTCAATGCTTCAGGTATTTTTAAAAAATAGATACTGATGGAATTGAAATTTCAGAGCATTTTTCAACTTTTGAAGTATATTACATATTTTTCAAAATGCTCATAAAATTTCGATGAAATTAAGAAATAAGCTTCAATATTTCACATATTTTTTAAAAATACCTGAAGCATTGAGAAAATCGAAAAATATGGTAAACATTATGTTTTACTGCTTATTTCGACAATTTGGAGCATTTAGAACACTTTTCAGACAAACCTGATTTTTTAGCTAAAATTCATGGATTTTCAAACTTTTTTATCAGAATTACTCATGGAATTGAATTTTATGCTGAAAGTAAATTAAATACGACATTTCAGAAAAAATCATTTTACCATATTTTTCGATTTTTTTCAATGCTTCGAGTATTTTGAAAAAAATATGTAATGATGGAATTGAAATTTTAGAGCATTTTTCAACTTTTAAAGTATATTACATATTTTTCAAAAAGCCCATAAAATTCCGATGAAATTCAGAAATAATTTTGAATATTTCACATATTTTTAAAAATACCTGAAGCATTGAGAAAATCGAAGAATATGGTAAAATGATGTTTTACTGCATATTTCGACGATTTGGAGCATTTAGAACACTTTTCAGATAAACCTGATTTTTTAGCTAAAATTCATGGATTTTCAACCTTTTTTATCAGCATTACTGATGGAATTGAATTTTATGCTGAAAGTAACTTAAAAATGACATTTTAGTGTAGTATTGTGTCAATAAATATTTCAAGTGTGAAAATCCATGTATTTTAGCTAAAAACTAAGGTTTGATTGAAAAGTGTTCTAAATGCACCAAATCGTCGAAATATGTAGTAAAACATCATTTTACCATATTTTTTTATTTTTTCAATGCTTCAGGCATTTTTAACAAATAAATGAAATATTCAAAATTATTTCTGAATTTAATCGAAATTTTATGGGTTTTTTGAAAAAAAATGTAATATACTTTTAAATGTTGAAAATGCTCGAAAATTTCAATTGCATCAGTAATTCTTATCAAAAAGTTTCAAAATCCATAAATATTAGCTAAGAAATCAGGTTTGTCTGAAAAGTGTTCTAAATGCTCCAAATCGTCGAAATATGCAGTAAAACATTATTTTACCATATTTTTCGATTTTTTCCACGCTTCAGGTATTTTTACCAAAAATATGAAATATTCAAAATTATTTCTGAATTTAATCGAAATTTTATGGGCTTTTTGAAAAATGTATAATATACTTTAAAATGTTGAGAATGCTCGAAAATTTCATTTCCGTCAATAATTCTGATTAAAAAGTTTGAAAATTCATGAATTTTAGATAAAAAATCAGGTTTGTCTGAAAAGTGTTCGAAACGCTCCAAATCATCGAAATATGCAGTAAAAATCATTTTACAATATTTTTCGATTTTTTCAATGCTTCAGGTATTTTTAAAAAATAGATACTGATGGAATTGAAATTTCAGAGCATTCTTCAACTTTTGAAGTTGATTACATATTTTTCAAAATGCCCATAAAATTTCGATGAAATTAAGAAATAAGCTTGAATATTTCACATATTTTTTAAAAATACCTGAAGCATTGAGAAAATCGAAAAATATGGTAAAAATTATGTTTTACTGCTTATTTCGACAATTTAGAGCATTTAGAACACTTTTCAGACAAACCTGATTTTTTAGCTAAAATTCATGGATTTTCAAACTTTTTTATCAGAATTACTTATGGAATTGAATTTTATGCTGAAAGTAAATTAAATTTTATGTCCTTTTTGAAAAATATGTAATAAGCATTGAAAAAATCGAAAAATATGGTATAATGATATTTTACTGCATATTTCGACGATTTAGATCATTTAGAACACTTTTCAGACAAACCTGATTTTTTAGCTAAAATTCATGGATTATCAAACTTTTTTATCAGAATTACTGATTGAATTGAATTTTATGCTGAAAGTAACTTAAAAATGACATTTTAGTGTAGTATTGTGTCAAAAAATATTTCAAGTATGAAAATCCATGTATTTTACCTAAAAAGTAAGGTTTAATTGAAAAGTGCTCTAAATGTTGAAAATCGTCGAAATATGCAGTAAAACAGCATTTTACCATATTTTTTTTATTTTATCAATGCTTCAGGTATTTTTAACAAATATATGAAATATTCAAAATTATTTCTCAATTTCATCGATATTTCATGGGCTTTTTGAAAAATATGTAATATACTTTAAAATGTTGAAAATGCTCGAAAATATCAATTGCATCAGTAATTCTGATAAAAAAGTATGAAAATCCATGAATTTTAGCTAAAAAATCAGGTTTGTCTGAAAAGTGTTCTAAATGCTCTAAATCGTCGAAATATACAGTAAAACATCATTTCACCATATTTTTCGATTTTTTTCAATTCTTTTGGTATTTTTAAAAAATATATGAACTATTTAAAATTATTTCTCAATTTCATCGATATTTTATGGGCTTTTTGAAAAATATGTAATATACTTTAAAATGTTGAAAAGGCTCGAAAATTTCAATTCCATCAGTAATTCTGATAAAAAAGTTTGAAAATCCATGAATTTTAGCTACAAAAACAGGTTTGTCTCAGAAGTGTTCTTAATGCTCTAAATCGTCGAAATATGTAGTAAAACATCATTTTGCCGTATATTTAGATTTTTTCAATGCTTTTGGTATTTTTAAAAAATATAGGAAATATGTGAAATACGTGAAATATATGAAATACCTGAAGCATTGAAAAAATCGAAAAATATGGTAAAATGATGTTTTACTGCATATTTCGACGATTTAGAGCATTTAGAACACTTTTCAGACAAACCTGATTTTTTAGCTAAAATTCATGGATTTTCAAACTTTTTTATCAGAATTACTGATGGAATTGAATTTTATGCTGAAAGTAACTTAAAAATGACATTTTAGTGTAGTATTGTGTCAATAAATATTTCAAGTGTGAAAATCCATGTATTTTAGCTAAAAAGTAAGGTTCAATTGAAAAGTGCTCTAAATGCCGAAAATCGTCGAAATATGCAGTAAAACATCATTTTACCATATTTTTTCGATTTTTTCAATGCTTCAGGTATTTTTAAAAAATATATGAAATATTCAAAATTATTTCTGAATTTCATCAAAATTTTATAGGACTTTTGAAAAATATGTAATATACTTTAAAATGTTGAAAATGCTCAAAAATTTCAATTCCATCAGTAATTCTGATAAAAAAGTTTGAAAATCCATGAATTTTAGCTAAAAAATCAGGTTTGACTGAAAAGTGTTCTAAATGCTCCAAATCGTCGAAATGTGCAGTAAAACAGCATTTTACCATATTTTTCGATTTTTTCAATGCTTCAGGTATTTTTAAAAAATATATGAAATATTCAAAATTATTTCTGAATTTCATCGATATTTGACGGGCCTTTTGAAAAATATGTAATATACTTTAAAATGTTGAAAATGCTCGAAAATATCAATTCCATCAGTAATTCTGATAAAAAAGTATGAAAATCCATGAATTTTAGCTAAAAAATTAGGTTTGTCTGAAAAGTGTTCTAAATGCTCTAAATCGTCGAAATATGCTGTAAAACATCATTTTATCATATTTTTCGATTTTTTCAATGATTTTGGTATTTTTTAAAAAATATATGAACTATTTACAATTATTTCTGAATTTCATCGAAATTTTATATGCTTTTTGAAAAATATGTAATATACTTTAAAATGTTGAAAAGGCTCGAAAATTTCAATTCCATCAGTAATTCTGATAAAAAAGTCTAAAAAACTCATGAATTTTAGCTAAAAAATCAGGTTTGTCTGAAAAGTGTTCTAAATGCTGCAAATCGTCGAAATATGCAGTAAAACAGTATTTTACAATATTTTTCGATTTTTTCAATGCTTCATGTATTTTTAAAAAATATATGAAATATTCAAAATTATTTCTGAATTTCATCGATATTTTGTGGGCTTTTTGAAAAATATGTATTTTGAAAAATATGTATTTTTTAAAAATATCGAAAGCATTGAAAAAATCGATAAATATGATATAATGATATTTTACTGCATATTTCGACGATTTAGATCATTTAGAACACTTTTCAGACAAACCTGATTTTTTAGCTAAAATTCATGGATTATCAAACTTTTTTATCAGAATTACTGATTGAACTGAATTTTATGCTGAAAGTAACTTAAAAATGACATTTTAGTGTAGTATTGTGTCAAAAAATATTTCAAGGATGAAAATCCATGTATTTTACCTAAAAAGTAAGGTTTAATTGAAAAGTGCTCTAAATGCTGAAAATCGTCGAAATATGCAGTAAAACAGCATTTTACCATATTTTTTTATTTTTTCAATGCTTCAGGTATTTTTAACAAATATATGAAATATTCAAAATTATTTCTCAATTTCATCGATATTTCATGGGCTTTTTGAAAAATATGTAATATACTTTAAAATGTTGAAAATGCTCGAAAATATCAATTCCATCAGTAATTCTGATAAAAAAGTATGAAAATCCACGAATTTTAGCTAAAAAATCAGGTTTGTCTGAAAAGTGTTCTAAATGCTCTAAATCGTCGAAATATACAGTAAAACATCATTTCACCATATTTTTCGATTTTTTCAATGCTTCATGTATTTTTAAAAAATATATGAAATATTCAAAATTATTTCTGAATTTCATCGATATTTTGTGGGCTTTTTGAAAAATATGTAATATACTTGAAAATCTTGAAAATGCTCGAAAATTTCAATTCCATCAGTAATTCTGATAAAAAAGAATGAAAATCCGTGAATTTCCGCTAAAAGATCAGGTTTGTCTGAAAAGTGTTCTAAATGCTCTAAATCGTCGAAATATGCTGTGAAACATCATTTTGCCATATTTTTCGATTTTTTCAGTGCTTTTGGTATTTTAAAAAAATATATGAAATATGTGAAATACCTGAAACATATGAAATACCTGATGCATTGAAAAAATCGAGAAATATGGTAAAATGACGTTTTACTGCACATTTCGACGATTGGTAGCATTTAGAACACTTCAGAAAACATGATTTTTAAGCTAAAATTCATTGATTTTCAAACTTTTTTATCAGAATTACTGATTGAATTGAATTTTATGCTGAAAGTAACTTAAAAATGACATTTTAGTGTAGTATTGTGTCAAAAAATATTTCAAGTATGAAAATCCATGTATTTTACCTAAAAAGTAAGGTTTAATTGAAAAGTGCTCTAAATGCTGAAAATCGTCGAAATATGCAGTAAAACAGCATTTTACCATATTTTTTTTATTTTTTCAATGCTTCAGGTATTTTTAACAAATATATGAAATATTCAAAATTATTTCTCAATTTCATCGATATTTCATGGGCTTTTTGAAAAATATGTAATATACTTTAAAATGTTGAAAATGCTCGAAAATATCAATTGCATCAGTAATTCTGATAAAAAAGTATGAAAATCCATGAATTTTAGCTAAAAAATCAGGTTTGTCTGAAAAGTGTTCTAAATGCTCTAAATCGTCGAAATATACAGTAAAACATCATTTCACCATATTTTTCGATTTTTTTCAATTCTTTTGGTATTTTTAAAAAATATATGAACTATTTAAAATTATTTCTCAATTTCATCGATATTTTATGGGCTTTTTGAAAAATATGTAATATACTTTAAAATGTTGAAAAGCCTCGAAAATTTCAATTCCATCAGTAATTCTGATAAAAAAGTTTGAAAATCCATGAATTTTAGCTACAAAAACAGGTTTGTCTCAGAAGTGTTTTTAATGCTCTAAATCGTCGAAATATGTAGTAAAACATCATTTTGCCGTATATTTAGATTTTTTCAATGCTTTTGGTATTTTTAAAAAATATAGGAAATATGTGAAATACGTGAAATATATGAAATACCTGAAGCATTGAAAAAATCGAAAAATATGGTAAAATGATGTTTTACTGCATATTTCGACGATTTAGAGCATTTAGAACACTTTTCAGACAAACCTGATTTTTTAGCTAAAATTCATGGATTTTCAAACTTTTTTATCAGAATTACTGATGGAATTGAATTTTATGCTGAAAGTAACTTAAAAATGACATTTTAGTGTAGTATTGTGTCAATAAATATTTCAAGTGTGAAAATCCATGTATTTTAGCTAAAAAGTAAGGTTCAATTGAAAAGTGCTCTAAATGCCGAAAATCGTCGAAATATGCAGTAAAACATCATTTTACCATATTTTTTCGATTTTTTCAATGCTTCAGGTATTTTTAAAAAATATATGAAATATTCAAAATTATTTCTGAATTTCATCAAAATTTTATAGGACTTTTGAAAAATATGTAATATACTTTAAAATGTTGAAAATGCTCAAAAATTTCAATTCCATCAGTAATTCTGATAAAAAAGTTTGAAAATCCATGAATTTTAGCTAAAAAATCAGGTTTGACTGAAAAGTGTTCTAAATGCTCCAAATCGTCGAAATGTGCAGTAAAACAGCATTTTACCATATTTTTCGATTTTTTCAATGCTTCAGGTATTTTTAAAAAATATATGAAATATTCAAAATTATTTCTGAATTTCATCGATATTTGACGGGCCTTTTGAAAAATATGTAATATACTTTAAAATGTTGAAAATGCTCGAAAATATCAATTCCATCAGTAATTCTGATAAAAAAGTATGAAAATCCATGAATTTTAGCTAAAAAATTAGGTTTGTCTGAAAAGTGTTCTAAATGCTCTAAATCGTCGAAATATGCTGTAAAACATCATTTTATCATATTTTTCGATTTTTTCAATGATTTTGGTATTTTCAAAAAATGTATGAACTATTTACAATTATTTCTGAATTTCATCGAAATTTCATATGCTTTTTGAAAAATATGTAATATACTTTAAAATGTTGAAAAGGCTCGAAAATTTCAATTCCATCAGTAATTCTGATAAAAAAGTCTAAAAAACTCATGAATTTTAGCTAAAAAATCAGGTTTGTCTGAAAAGTGTTCTAAATGCTGCAAATCGTCGAAATATGCAGTAAAACAGTATTTTACAATATTTTTCGATTTTTTCAATGCTTCATGTATTTTTAAAAAATATATGAAATATTCAAAATTATTTCTGAATTTCATCGATATTTTGTGGGCTTTTTGAAAAATATGTAATATACTTCAAAATCTTGAAAATGCTCGAAAATTTCAATTCCATCAGTAATTCTGATAAAAAAGTATGAAAATCCATGAATTTTAGCTAAAAGATCAGGTTTGTCTGAAAAGTGTTCTAAATGCTCTAAATCGTCGAAATATGCTGTGAAACATCATTTTGCCATATTTTTCGATTTTTTCAGTGCTTTTGGTATTTTAAAAAAAATATATGAAATATGTGAAATACCTGAAATATATGAAATACCTGATGCATTGAAAAAATCGAGAAATATGGTAAAATGACGTTTTACTGCACATTTCGACGATTGGTAGCATTTAGAACACTTTTCAGAAAACATGATTTTTAAGCTAAAATTCATTGATTTTCAAACTTTTTTATCAGAATTACTGAAGGAATTGAAATTTTCGAGCCTTTCCTACATTTTAAAGCATATTACATATTTTTCAAAAAGCCCACAAAATTTCGAAGAAATTCAGAAATAATTTCAAGTATTTCATATATTTTTTTAAAAATATCGAAAGCATTGAAAAAATCGATAAATATGGTATAATGATATTTTACTGCATATTTCGACGATTTAGATCATTTAGAACACTTTTCAGACAAACCTGATTTTTTAGCTAAAATTCATGGATTATCAAACTTTTTTATCAGAATTACTGATTGAATTGAATTTTATGCTGAAAGTAACTTAAAAATGACATTTTAGTGTAGTATTGTGTCAAAAAATATTTCAAGTATGAAAATCCATGTATTTTACCTAAAAAGTAAGGTTTAATTGAAAAGTGCTCTAAATGTTGAAAATCGTCGAAATATGCAGTAAAACAGCATTTTACCATATTTTTTTTATTTTATCAATGCTTCAGGTATTTTTAACAAATATATGAAATATTCAAAATTATTTCTCAATTTCATCGATATTTCATGGGCTTTTTGAAAAATATGTAATATACTTTAAAATGTTGAAAATGCTCGAAAATATCAATTGCATCAGTAATTCTGATAAAAAAGTATGAAAATCCATGAATTTTAGCTAAAAAATCAGGTTTGTCTGAAAAGTGTTCTAAATGCTCTAAATCGTCGAAATATACAGTAAAACATCATTTCACCATATTTTTCGATTTTTTTCAATTCTTTTGGTATTTTTAAAAAATATATGAACTATTTAAAATTATTTCTCAATTTCATCGATATTTTATGGGCTTTTTGAAAAATATGTAATATACTTTAAAATGTTGAAAAGGCTCGAAAATTTCAATTCCATCAGTAATTCTGATAAAAAAGTTTGAAAATCCATGAATTTTAGCTACAAAAACAGGTTTGTCTCAGAAGTGTTCTTAATGCTCTAAATCGTCGAAATATGTAGTAAAACATCATTTTGCCGTATATTTAGATTTTTTCAATGCTTTTGGTATTTTTAAAAAATATAGGAAATATGTGAAATACGTGAAATATATGAAATACCTGAAGCATTGAAAAAATCGAAAAATATGGTAAAATGATGTTTTACTGCATATTTCGACGATTTAGAGCATTTAGAACACTTTTCAGACAAACCTGATTTTTTAGCTAAAATTCATGGATTTTCAAACTTTTTTATCAGAATTACTGATGGAATTGAATTTTATGCTGAAAGTAACTTAAAAATGACATTTTAGTGTAGTATTGTGTCAATAAATATTTCAAGTGTGAAAATCCATGTATTTTAGCTAAAAAGTAAGGTTCAATTGAAAAGTGCTCTAAATGCCGAAAATCGTCGAAATATGCAGTAAAACATCATTTTACCATATTTTTTCGATTTTTTCAATGCTTCAGGTATTTTTAAAAAATATATGAAATATTCAAAATTATTTCTGAATTTCATCAAAATTTTATAGGACTTTTGAAAAATATGTAATATACTTTAAAATGTTGAAAATGCTCAAAAATTTCAATTCCATCAGTAATTCTGATAAAAAAGTTTGAAAATCCATGAATTTTAGCTAAAAAATCAGGTTTGACTGAAAAGTGTTCTAAATGCTCCAAATCGTCGAAATGTGCAGTAAAACAGCATTTTACCATATTTTTCGATTTTTTCAATGCTTCAGGTATTTTTAAAAAATATATGAAATATTCAAAATTATTTCTGAATTTCATCGATATTTGACGGGCCTTTTGAAAAATATGTAATATACTTTAAAATGTTGAAAATGCTCGAAAATATCAATTCCATCAGTAATTCTGATAAAAAAGTATGAAAATCCATGAATTTTAGCTAAAAAATTAGGTTTGTCTGAAAAGTGTTCTAAATGCTCTAAATCGTCGAAATATGCTGTAAAACATCATTTTATCATATTTTTCGATTTTTTCAATGATTTTGGTATTTTCAAAAAATATATGAACTATTTACAATTATTTCTGAATTTCATCGAAATTTTATATGCTTTTTGAAAAATATGTAATATACTTTAAAATGTTGAAAAGGCTCGAAAATTTCAATTCCATCAGTAATTCTGATAAAAAAGTCTAAAAAACTCATGAATTTTAGCTAAAAAATCAGGTTTGTCTGAAAAGTGTTCTAAATGCTGCAAATCGTCGAAATATGCAGTAAAACAGTATTTTACAATATTTTTCGATTTTTTCAATGCTTCATGTATTTTTAAAAAATATATGAAATATTCAAAATTATTTCTGAATTTCATCGATATTTTGTGGGCTTTTTGAAAAATATGTAATATACTTCAAAATCTTGAAAATGCTCGAAAATTTCAATTCCATCAGTAATTCTGATAAAAAAGTATGAAAATCCATGAATTTTAGCTAAAAGATCAGGTTTGTCTGAAAAGTGTTCTAAATGCTCTAAATCGTCGAAATATGCTGTGAAACATCATTTTGCCATATTTTTCGATTTTTTCAGTGCTTTTGGTATTTTAAAAAAAATATATGAAATATGTGAAATACCTGAAATATATGAAATACCTGATGCATTGAAAAAATCGAGAAATATGGTAAAATGACGTTTTACTGCACATTTCGACGATTGGTAGCATTTAGAACACTTTTCAGAAAACATGATTTTTAAGCTAAAATTCATTGATTTTCAAACTTTTTTATCAGAATTACTGAAGGAATTGAAATTTTCGAGCCTTTCCTACATTTTAAAGCATATTACATATTTTTCAAAAAGCCCACAAAATTTCGAAGAAATTCAGAAATAATTTCAAGTATTTCATATATTTTTTTAAAAATATCGAAAGCATTGAAAAAATCGAAAAATATGGTATAATGATATTTTACTGCATATTTCGACGATTTAGATCATTTAGAACACTTTTCAGACAAACCTGATTTTTTAGCTAAAATTCATGGATTATCAAACTTTTTTATCAGAATTACTGATTGAATTGAATTTTATGCTGAAAGTAACTTAAAAATGACATTTTAGTGTAGTATTGTGTCAAAAAATATTTCAAGTATGAAAATCCATGTATTTTACCTAAAAAGTAAGGTTTAATTGAAAAGTGCTCTAAATGCTGAAAATCGTCGAAATATGCAGTAAAACAGCATTTTACCATATTTTTCGATTTTTTTCAATGCTTCAGGTATTTTTAACAAATATATGAAATATTCAAAATTATTTCTCAATTTCATCGATATTTCATGGGCTTTTTGAAAAATATGTAATATACTTTAAAATGTTGAAAATGCTCGAAAATATCAATTGCATCAGTAATTCTGATAAAAAAGTATGAAAATCCATGAATTTTAGCTAAAAAATCAGGTTTGTCTGAAAAGTGTTCTAAATGCTCTAAATCGTCGAAATATACAGTAAAACATCATTTCACCATATTTTTCGATTTTTTTCAATTCTTTTGGTATTTTTAAAAAATATATGAACTATTTAAAATTATTTCTCAATTTCATCGATATTTTATGGGCTTTTTGAAAAATATGTAATATACTTTAAAATGTTGAAAAGGCTCGAAAATTTCAATTCCATCAGTAATTCTGATAAAAAAGTTTGAAAATCCATGAATTTTAGCTACAAAAACAGGTTTGTCTCAGAAGTGTTCTTAATGCTCTAAATCGTCGAAATATGTAGTAAAACATCATTTTGCCGTATATTTAGATTTTTTCAATGCTTTTGGTATTTTTAAAAAATATATTAAATATGTGAAAAAAATATATGAAATATTCTGAAGCATTGAAAAAATCGATCATGGGCTTTTTGAAAAATATGTAATATACTTTAAAATGTTGAAAATGCTCGAAAATATCAATTCCATCAGTAATTCTGATAAAAAAGTATGAAAATCCATGAATTTTAGCTAAAAAATCAGGTTTGTCTGAAAAGTGTTCTAAATGCTCTAAATCGTCGAAATATGCAGTAAAACATCATTTCACCATATTTTTCGATTTTTTTCAATGCATTTGGTATTTTTACAAAATATATGAACTATTTAAAATTATTTCTCAATTTCATCGATATTTTATGGGCTTTTTGAAAAATATGTAATATACTTTAAAATGTTGAAAAGGCTCGAAAATTTCAATTCCATCAGTAATTCTGATAAAAAAGTTTGAAAATCCATGAATTTTAGCTAAAAAATCAGGTTTGTCTGAAAAGTGTTCTAAATGCTCTAAATCGTCGAAATATGCAGTAAAACATCATTTTACAATATTTTTCGATTTTTTCAATGCTTCATGTATTTTTAAAAAATATATGAAATATGTGAAATACCTGAAATATATGAAATACCTGAAGCATTGAAAAAATCGAAAAATATGGTAAAATGATGTTTTACTGCATATTTCGACGATTTAGAGCATTTAGAACACTTTTCAGACAAACCTGATTTTTTAGCTAAAATTCATGGATTTTCAAACTTTTTTATCAGAATTACTGATGGAATTGAATTTTATGCTGAAAGTAACTTAAAAATGACATTTTAGTGTAGTATTGTGTCAATAAATATTTCAAGTGTGAAAATCCATGTATTTTAGCTAAAAAGTAAGGTTCAATTGAAAAGTGCTCTAAATGCCGAAAATCGTCGAAATATGCAGTAAAACATCATTTTACCATATTTTTTCGATTTTTTCAATGCTTCAGGTATTTTTAAAAAATATATGAAATATTCAAAATTATTTCTGAATTTCATCAAAATTTTATAGGACTTTTGAAAAATATGTAATATACTTTAAAATGTTGAAAATGCTCAAAAATTTCAATTCCATCAGTAATTCTGATAAAAAAGTTTGAAAATCCATGAATTTTAGCTAAAAAATCAGGTTTGACTGAAAAGTGTTCTAAATGCTCCAAATCGTCGAAATGTGCAGTAAAACAGCATTTTACCATATTTTTCGATTTTTTCAATGCTTCAGGTATTTTTAAAAAATATATGAAATATTCAAAATTATTTCTGAATTTCATCGATATTTGACGGGCCTTTTGAAAAATATGTAATATACTTTAAAATGTTGAAAAGGCTCGAAAATTTCAATTCCATCAGTAATTCTGATAAAAAAGTTTGAAAATCCATGAATTTTAGCTACAAAAACAGGTTTGTCTCAGAAGTGTTCTTAATGCTCTAAATCGTCGAAATATGCAGTAAAAATCACTTTACCATATTTCTCGATTTTTTCAATGCGTCAGGTATTTTTAAAAAATATGTACTGATTGAATTTAAATTTTAGAGCATTCTATAACTTTTAAAGTATATTACATATTTTTCAAAATGCCCATAAAATTTCGATGAAATTAAGAAATAATTTTGAATATTTCACATATTTTTTGAAAATACCTGAAGCATTGAGATAATCGAAATTGATGGTATATGATGCTTTAGTGCATATTTCGACGATTTGGAGCATTTAGAACAATTTTCAGCGAAACTTGATTTTTTTAGCAAAAATTCATGGATTTTCAATTTTTTTTATCAGAATTACTGATGGAATTGAATTTTTTCTGAAAGTAACTTAAATATGAGATTTTAGTGCAGAATTGTATAAATACATATTTCATGAGTGAAAATCAATGCATTTTAGCTAAGAAGCAAGGATTGTTTGAAAAGTGTTCTAAATGCACCAAATCGTCGAAATATGCAGTAAAACATCATTTTACCATATTTTTCGATTTTTTCAATGCTTCAGGTATTTTTAACAAATAAATGAAATATTCAAAATTATTTCTGAATTTAATCGAAATTTTATGGGCTTTTTGAAAAATATGTAATATCCTTTAAAATGTTGAAAATGCTCGAAAATTTCAATTGCATCAGTAATTCTGATCAAAAAGTTTGAAAATCCATGAATTTTACCTAAAAAATCAGGTTTGCCTGCAAAATGTTCTAAATACTCCAAATCGTCGAAATATGCAGTAAAACATAATTCTACCATATTTTTCGATTTTTTTCAATGCTTCAAGAATTTTTAACAAATATATGAAACATTCAAAATTATTTCTGAATTTAATCGAAATTTTGAGGCCCTTTGAAAAATATGTAATATGCTTTAAAATGCTTAAAATGATGGAAAATTTCAATTGCATCAGTAATTCTGATAACAAAGTTTGAAAATCCATGAATTTTGCCTAAAAAATCAGGTTTGTCTGAAAAATGTTCTAAATGCTCCAAATCGTCGAAATATGCAATAAAACATCATTTTACCATATTTTTCGATTTTTTCAATGCTTCACGTATTTTTAACAAATGCATGAAATATTCAAAATTATTTCTGAATTTAATCGAAATTTTATGGACTTTTTCAAAAATATGTAATACACTTTAAAATGCTGAAAATGCTGGAAATTTCAATTGCATGAGTAATTCTGATCAAAACTATGAAAATCCATGAATTTAGGCTAAAAAATCAGGTTTGTCTCAAAAGTGTTCTAAATGCTCCAAATCGTCGAAATATGCACTAAAACATCATTTTACAATATTTTTCGACTATTTCAATGCTTCAGGTATTTTTAAACAATATATGAAATTCAAAATTATTTCTGAATTTCATCGAAATTTATGGGCTTTTGGAAAATATGTAATATACTTCAAAATGTTGAAAATGCACGAAAATTTCAATTGCATGAGTAATTCTGATCAAAAAGTTTGAAAATCCATGAACTTAAGCTAAAAAGTAAAGTTTGTTTGAAAAGTGTTCTAAATGCTTCAAATAGTCGAAATATGCAGTAAAACATAATTTTTCAATATTTTTCGATTTTTTCAATACTTCAGGTATTTTTAAGAAATATATGAAATTTTCAAAATTATTTCTGAATTTCATCGAAATTTTATGGGCTTTTAGAAAAATATGTAATATACTATAAAATGTTGAAAAATGCTCGAAAATTTAAATTCCATCAGTATATATTTTTTTAAAAATATCTGAATCATTGAAAAAAAATCGAAAAATATATTAAAATGATGTTTTACTGCATATTTCAACGATTTGGAGCATTTAGAACACTTTTCAGACAAACCTGATTTTTTAGCTAAAATTCATTGATTTTCAAACTTTTTTATCAGAATTACTGATAGAATTGAATTTTATGCTGAAAGTAACTTAAATATGACATTTTAGAGTAGTATTGTGTCAATTCATATTTCAAGGGTGAAAATCCATGTATTTTAGCTAAAAAGTAAAGTTTGTTTGAAAAGTGTTCTAAATGCTCCAAATAGTCGAAATATGCAGTAAAACATCATTTTACCATATTTTTCGATTTTTTCAGTACTTCAGGTATTTTTACAAAATATATGAATTATTCAAAATTATTTCTGAATTTCATCGAAATTTTATTGGCTTTTTGAAAAATATGTCATATACTTTCAAATGTTGAAAATGCTCGAAAATTTCAATTCCATCAGTAATTCTCACAAAATAGTTTGAAAATCCATGAATTTAAGCATAAAATCAGATTTTTATGAAAAGTGCTCTAAATGCTCCAAATCGTCGAAATATGCAGTAAAATATTTTACCACATTTTTCGATTTTTCAATGCTTCAGGTACTTTTGAAAAATGTGTACTGATGGAATTGAAATTTTCGAGGATTTTCAACATTTTAAAGTATATTACATATTTTTCAAAAAGCTCATAAAATTTCGATGAAATTTAGAAATAATTTTGAATATTTTTATATATTTCTTAAAAATTCCTGAAGCATTGAAAAAATTGAAAAATATGGTAAAATGATGTTTTACTGCATATTTCGACGATTTTTAGCATTTAGAACACTTTTCAGACAAACCTGATTTTTCAACTAGAATTCATGGATTTTCAAACTTTTTTATCAGAATTACTTATGGAATTGAATTTTATCCTGAAAGTAAATTAAATATGACATGTTAGTGTAGTATTGCGTAAATACGTATTTCAAGTGTGAAAATCCATGTATTTTAGCTAAAAAGTAAGGTTTGTTTGAAAAGTGCTCTAAATGCTCCAAATCGTCGAAATATGCAGTAAAACATCATTTTACAATATTTTTCGATTTTTTCAATGCTTCTGGTATTTTTAAAAAAAATATATGAAATATTCAAAATTATTTCTGAATTTCTTCGAAATTTTATGGGCTTTTGAAAAATGTACAATATTCTTTGAAATGTTGAAAATACTCGAAAATTTCAATTACCTCAGTAATTCTGATCAAAAGTTTGAAAATCCATGAATTTTAGCTAAAAAAATCAGGTTTGTCTGAAAAGTGTTCTAAATGCTCCAAATCGTCGAAATATGCAGTAAACATCATTTTACCATATTTTTTCGATTTTTTCAATGCTTCAAGGTTATTTTTAACAAATATTTGAAATATTCAAAATTATTTCTGAATTTAATCGAAATTTTATGTCCTTTTGAAAAAATATGTAATATATTTTAAAATGTTAAAAAATGCTCGAAAATTTCTATGCGTCAGTAATTCTGATCAAAACTGAAAATCCATGAATTTTAGCTAAAAAATCAGGTTTGTCTGAAAAGTGTTCTAAATGTCCCAAATCGTCGAAATATGCAGTAAAACATCATTTTACAATATTTTCCACTATTTCAATGCTTCAGATATTTATAAAAAAAATTTGTAATATACAAAATTATTTCTGAATTTCATCGAAATTTTATGGGCTTTTGAAAAATATGAAATATACTTAAAAATGTTGAAAATGCTCGAAAATTTCAATTCCATCAGTAATTCTGATAAAAAATTTTGAAAATCCATGAATTTTAGCTAAAAAATTAAGTTTGTCTGAAAAGTGTTTTAAATAGTCCAAATCGTCGAAACATGCCGTAAAAATCATTTTCAATATTTTTCGATTTTTTTCAGTGCTTCAGGTATTTTTAAAGATGTATACTGATGGAATTGAAATTTTAGAGCATTTTCAACTTTTAAAGTATATTACAAATTTTTCAAAAACCCTATAAAATTTCAATGAAATTCAGAAATAATTTTGAATATTTCACATATTTTTTAAAAATACCTGAAGCATTGAGAAAATCGAAAAATATGGTAAAACGATGTTTTACTGAATATTTTGACGATTTGGAGCATTTAGAACATCTTTCAGACAAACCTGATTTTTTAGCTGAAATTCATGGATTTTCAAACTTTTTTATCAGAATTACTGATGGAATGAATTTTTTGCTGAAAGTAAGTTAAATCTGATATTTTAGTGTAGTATTGTGTCAATACATATTTCAAGTGTGAAAATCAATGCATTTTAGCTGAGAAGCAAGGTTTGTTTGAAAAGTGTTCTAAATGCACCAAATCGTCGAAATATGCCGTAAAACATCATTTTACCATGTTTTTCGATTTTTCAATGCTTCAGGTATTTTTAACAAATATATGAAATATTCAAAATTATTTCTGAATTTAATCGAAATTTTATGGGCTTTTGAAAAATATGTAATATACTTTTAAATGTTGAAAATGCTCGAAAATTTCAATTGCATCAGTAAATCTGATCAAAAAGTTTGAAAATTCATGAATTTTAGCTAAAAAATCAGGTTTGTCTGAAAAGTGTTCTAAATATGCAGTAAAACATCATTTTACCATATATTTCGATTTTTTCCATTCTTCAGGTATTTTTAACAAATATATGAAACATTCAAAATTATTTCTGAATTTCATCGAAATTTTATGGGCTTTTTGAGAAATATGCAATATACTTTAAAATGTTGAAATGCTCGAAAATTTGAATTCCATCAGTAATTCATATAAAAAATTTGAAAATCCATGAATTTTAGCTAAAAAATCAGTTTTGTCTGAAAAGTGTTTTAAATGCTCCAAGTCGTCGAAACATGCCGTAAAAATCATTTTACAATATTTTTCGATTTTTTCAATCTTCAGGTATTTTTAAAAATAGCTACTGATGGAATTGAATTTTTAGAGCATTTTTCAACTTTTAAAGTATTTTACAAATTTCTCAAAAGGTATAAAATTTCGATGAAATTCACAAATAATGTGAATATTTCACGTATTTTCTAAAATACCTGAAGCATTGAAAAATCGAAAATACTGCATGTTTCGGCGATTTGGAGCATTTAAAACACTTTGAGACAAATATGATTTTTAGCTAAAATTCGTGGATTTTCAAACTTTTTTATCAGAATTACTGATGGAATTGAATTTTTGCTGAAAGTAACTTAAACATAAAATTTTAGTGTGGTATTGTCAATACATATTTCAAGTGAAAATCAATGCATTTGAGCTAAAAAGCAAGGTTTGTTTGAAAAGTGTTCTAAATGCACCAAATCGTCGAAATATGCACTAAAACATCATTTTACCATATTTTTCGATTTTTAATGCTTCAGGTATTTTTAAACAATATATGAAATATTCAAAATTATTTCTGAATTTCATCGAAATTTCATGGATTTTTTAAATATTTGTAACATTCTTTAAAATGTTAAAATGCACGAAAATTTCAATTTCATCAGTAATTCTTGTAAAAAAGTTTGAAAACGCTTGAATTTTAGCTAAAAAATCAGGTTTGTCTGAAAAGTTTTCTAAATGCTCCAAATCGTTGAAATATGCAGCAAAACATCATTTTAACATATTTTTCGATTTTTTCGATGCTTCAGATATTTTTAACAAATGAAATATTCAAAATTATTTCTGAATTTCATCGAAATTTTATAGGCTTTTGAAAAATATGCAATATACTTCAAAATGTTGAAAATACTCGAAAATTTTAATTGCATCAGTAATTCTGATAAAAAATTTTGAAAATCCACGAATTTTAGCTAAAAAATCAGATTTGGCTGAAAAGTGTTCTAAATGCTCCAAATCGTCGAAATATGCAGTAAAACATCATTTTACAATATTTTTCGACTATTTCAATGCTTCAGGTATTTTTAAACAATATATGAAATATTCAAAATTATTTCTGAATTTCATTGAAATTTTATGGGCTTTTGGAAAATATGTAATATACTTAAAAATGTTGAAAATGTACGAAAATTTCAATTGCATGAGTAATTCTGATAACAAAGTTTGAAAATCCATGAATTTTAGCTAAAAAATCAGGTTTGTCTGAAAAGTGTTCTAAATGCTCCAAATCGCCGAAATATGCAGTAAAAAATCATTTTACAATATTTTTTCGATATTTTTCAATGCTTCATGTATTTTTTAAAAAAATAGAATACTGATGGAATTGATATTTCAGAGCATTTTTCAACTTTTGAAGCATATTCCATATTTTTCAAAATGCCCATCAAATTTCGATGAAATTAAGAAATAATTTTAAATATTTCACATATTTTTTAAAAATACCTGAAGCATTGAAAAATCGAAGAATATGGTAAAATGATGTTTTACTGCATATTTCGACGATTTAGAACACATTTAGAACACGTTTCAGATAAACCTGATTTTTATCTAAAATTCATTGATTTTCAAATTTTTTTATCAGAAATACTGATGGAATTGAATTTTTTGTTGAAAGTAACTTAAATCTGATATTTTAGTGTCGAATTGTGTCAATAAATATTTTAAGCGTGAAAATCAATGCATTTTAGCTAAGAAGCAAGGTTTGATTGAAAAGTGTTCTAAATGCACCAAATCGTCGAAATATGCAGTGAAACATCATTTCACCATATTTTTCGATTTTTTCAATGCTTCAGGTATTTTTAACAAATAAATGAAATATTAAAAATTATTTCTGAATTTAATCGAAATTTTATCTGTTTTTTGAGAATATGTAATATACTTTTAAATGTTGAAAATGCTCGAAAATTTCAATTGCATCAGTAATTCTTATCAAAAAGTTTGAAAATCCATAAATATTAGCTAAAAAATCAGGTTTGTCTGAAAAGTGTTCTAAATGCTCCAAATCGTCGAAATATGCAGTAAAACATTATTTTACCATATGTTTCGATTTTTTCCACGCTTCAGGTATTTTTACCAAAAATATGAAATATTCAAAATTATTTCTGAATTTAATCGAAATTTTATGGGCTTTTTGAAAAATGTATAATATACTTTAAAATGTTGAGAATGCTCGAAAATTTCAATTCCGTCAATAATTCTGATTAAAAAGTTTGAAAATCCATGAATTTTAGATAAAAAAATCAGGTTTGTCTGAAAAGTGTTCGAAACGCTCCAAATCATCGAAATATGCAGTAAAAATCATTTTACAATATTTTTCGATTTTTTCAATGCTTCAGGTATTTTTAAAAAATAGATACTGATGGAATTGAAATTTCGGAGCATTTTTCAACTTTTGAAGTATATTACATATTTTTCAAAATGCCCATAAAATTTCGATGAAATTAAGAAATAAGCTTCAATATTTCACATATTTTTTAAAAATACCTGAAGCATTGAGAAAATCGAAAAATATGGTAAAAATTATGTTTTACTGCTTATTTCGACAATTTGGAGCATTTAGAACACTTTTCAGACAAACCTGATTTTTAGCTAAAATTCATGGATTTTCAAACTTTTTTTATCAGAATTACTTATGGAATTGAATTTTATGCTGAAAGTAAATTAAATACGACATTTCAGTAAAAATCATTTTACCATATTTTTCGATTTTTTTCAATGCTTCAGGTATTTTTAAAAAATATGTACTGATGGAATTTAAATTTTAGAGCATTCTATAACTTATAAAGTATATTACATATTTTTCAAAATGCCCATAAAATTTCGATAAAATTAAGAAATAATTTTGAATATTTCACATATTTTTTGAAAATACCTGAAGCATTGAGATAATCGAAATTTATGGTAAATGATTCTTTAGTGCATATTTCGACGATTTGGAGCATTTAGAACAATTTTCAAGCGAAACTTGATTTTTTAGCTAAAATTCATGGATTTTTCAAATTTTTTATCAGAATTACTGATGGAATTGAATTTTTTCTGAAAGTAACTTAAATATGAGATTTTAGTGCAGAATTGCGTCAATACATATTTCATGGAGTGAAAATCAACGCATTTTAGCTAAAGAACAAGGATTGTTTGAAAAGTGTTCTAAATGCACCAAATCGTCGAAATATGCTTCAGGTATTTTAAACAAATACATGAAATATTCAAAATTATTTCTGAATTTAATCGAAATTTTATAGGGCTTTTGAAAAATATGTAATATATTTTAAACTGTTGAAAATGCTTCTAAATTTC
>NW_027195197.1:185000-284717 GCF_038502225.1 Cherax quadricarinatus | reverse complement strand
ATCTTTACTGAACGAGTTTGAATCGGAAGAATGATCCGCTCCGAGACGTTCTCAAGTCACAGCTTCGAAAAGTTGCCATCATCTTCGGAACGAACTTTTAGTGAATCGGAGTTTTACACCAGAAAAATCTTTATCAGTGTCATAGAACGATGAAAACTCCACTCAAAGTGAGTCGTCTTTCCAAAAAATGCTTATTCAGTAACCCGTATTTCCACACTTGTCTGGAACCTGGTGTATCAGCCACACAAGGTGGACAAATCCTGTCGGCTTCCAGGTGCTTGTGGCCGCTTACCTTTGCTACCAACCTCTAAATCTCAGCTAGATTAATCCTTCAACTAGGTCAGTTATACTCGGGTACAGTGCACTCTACCCCGGGCAGGAGTCTACCTATACCCGGGCACTTGGCATCCCTCACCATGAACGTGGCATCGGTGCCTACAGTCTGTGAGTCAGGTAACTTGGAGTCAGATAACTGGTTCATTTGCAAGCAGAGCATTCGTTAGAGCAGCATAATATTTAAGATGGTAAATAAACAATGACATAAAATAAATGCATAACTGCACTACTCGTGAGTTAGGAAAGCTACATTTATTGACAATGAATGATTACTTAATTTTTTGCCCAGTTAAAAATGTCGAATAGGGTGGTTACTATGGCTGATGAAGACAAATATACACAAGTCATGGAATGAGCCTTTATCAGAGCAGCATTTCACTCAGAGAGCTTCATCAGTACTAAGTGAAAGACTGAACCAATGAAGGCGTGTTTCATAACGTGTGGTTTTGTGTTCACTTAGGACAAGAGTCGTTTTATCATTTCTCGCTCTGAACCTCACGTCCTACGACCTGGAGGTCGTGTCATGGAGGTGCGTGTGAGGTGGGTTTGAAACGGAGGTGGGCGTGGGTGGTGGCGCAGGTGGGGGTGACCAGGCTGGCGGGGGCGGACTCGCTGCCCGAGAGGCTGCTGAGGATGACGGACCGAAGGTGGCAAGGCCGGGCATCTCAGAGGGTACACTCAATCCCGAGGTGAGAATCGCTCACCTATCTCATAAACACCAACAAAACCGGCTACATTTAACATATCCCAGATTATTATAAAAGAATAATTCTTTTTTGAAATTTTGAGTCAGGCACGGAGACTGGTGCAGCCCGACCCGCCACCTCAAAGAGCAACACAAAACATGACTTACCTGGCGGAGTTTCTCACAGTCGTCCTCCCGCTGGCGCAGTGTGTCCCTCACACGATCCAGTTCATTCTGTGTCTCCACTAGACGCGCCCTCATTTGTTCCAACTCTACTGACCCTTCCTCATCTATATTTTTATCACCTATAACAACATGCAACAGCGCCATCAATGAAGTATCGAATGGTAGGCGCTAGCCAGCACACTCAGTATGGCCAGACTTCACATTACTACTTTTTTGGAAGGACACCAGGCCGGAAATTTTCACCCTTCTGACCCAAGGTGAAAGGAGGTTACAATAACAAAGAAAGGTTGGTAGAAAAGCATTGAAAATAAGACTGGAAGAACATTTACCTTTTCTATAATACAAACCAGTAATAGGTTGAACATCAATTTGATACACAGAGTCCAGTCACACCCAAGGTCCGTCTGGGGTAAGTTAGAAATGCTAAATATATTAAGAGGTGCCCCTAGTAAGTCATTTATTACAGGGGTGGCGAGTGATCCGTCCAACTGGCCTCCCAACACTCATGCTTATGCCTCACAACTCTCAAATACATCCATATTAATACAGCTACATTACCTAATTATTACATTAATAATCAATTATTTCTGAGGTTACTTACCGAGAGTAATTTCAATTAAGTTAGCAGTTAGCGAAGAAAACTTGTACTATACTAAATGTCTGTCTTGGCTGAGAATGAACCCGGTTAAAAGACTATCTTATATACTCTAAGAATCAGATTTGCAAGACATAGACATGCGGCTGGGTGACAGAGGGACACAGCAGAGACCAGAAGGTGACCATGACGGTGGCTCAGAGGGTGTGGAAATTTGTGACACAAGCCTTGGAAACGGTGAGAGATTTTTGCTGAGTGCTGCAGTGTATCTCAGAGGAAGTTAAGTATTTACAAGTCACTCTGCACGGGAGACAGATCATGACCGAGTCCAGAGAAGAAAATAACTGAGTCTACCATGAAGAGGTATATTAATTATTATTATTATTATTATTATTATTATTATTATTATTATTATTATTATTATTGGATGGGGACATCCTGACTCCATCCTGCGGCACTATACAAGGACTCTAGGCACTGTACAAAGACTCTAGGCACTATACAATGACTCTAGGCACTATACAGTGACTCTAGGCATTGTACAGTGACTCTAGACACCATACAGTGATTCTAGGCACTGCACAGTGACTCTAGGCACTATACAGTGACACTAGGCACTATACAATGACTCTAGGCACTATATAATAACTCTAGACACGATACAATGACTCTAGGCACTATACAATGACTCTAGGCACTATACAATGACTCTAGGCACTACACAATGACTCTAGGCACTTCACAATGACTCTAGGCACTATACAATGACTCTAGGCACTATACAATGACTCTAGGCACTATACAATGACTCTAGGCACTATACAATGACTCTAGGCACTATACAATGACTCTAGGCACTTCACAATGACTCTAGGCACTATACAATGACTCTAGGCACTATACAATGACTCTAGGCACTATACAATGACTCTAGGCACTATACAATGACTCTAGGCACTTCACAATGACTCTAGGCACTATACAATGACTCTAGGCACTATACAATGACTCTAGGCACTATACAATGACTCTAGGCACTATACAATGACTCTAGGCACTTCACAATGACTCTAGGCACTATACAATGACTCTAGGCACTATACAATGACTCTAGGCACTATATAATAACTCTAGACACGATACAATGACTCTAGGCACTATACAATGACTCTAGGCACTATACAATGACTCTAGGCACTACACAATGACTCTAGGCACTTCACAATGACTCTAGGCACTATACAATGACTCTAGGCACTATACAATAACTCTAGGCACTATACAATGACTCTAGGCACTATACAATGACTCTAGGCACTATACAATGACTCTAGGCACTTCACAATGACTCTAGGCACTATACAATGACTCTAGGCACTATACAATGACTCTAGGCACTATACAATGACTCTAGGCACTATACAATGACTCTAGGCACTTCACAATGACTCTAGGCACTATACAATGACTCTAGGCACAGGTGTTGTACATGAGTCTTATTCATCAATATTGATACCCAGGTGTTGTACATGAGTCTTATTCATCAATATTGATACCCAGGTGTTGTACATGAGTCTTATTCATCAATATTGATACCCAGGTGTTGTACATGAGTCTTATTCATCAATATTGATACCCAGGTGTTGTACATGAGTCTTATTCATCAATATTGATACCCAGGTGTTGTACATGAGTCTTATTCATCAATATTGATACCCAGGTGTTGTACATGAGTCTTATTCATCAATATTGATACCCAGGTGTTGTACATGAGTCTTATTCATCAATATTGATACCCAGGTGTTGTACATGAGTCTTATTCATCAATATTGATACCCAGGTGTTGTACATGAGTCTTATTCATCAATATTGATACCCAGGTGTTGTACATGAGTCTTATTCATCAATATTGATACCCAGGTGTTGTACATGAGTCTTATTCATCAATATTGATACCCAGGTGTTGTACATGAGTCTTATTCATCAATATTGATACCCAGGTGTTGTACATGAGTCTTATTCATCAATATTGATACCCAGGTGTTGTACATGAGTCTTATTCATCAATATTGATACCCAGGTGTTGTACATGAGTCTTATTCATCAATATTGATACCCAGGTGTTGTACATGAGTCTTATTCATCAATATTGATACCCAGGTGTTGTACATGAGTCTTATTCATCAATATTGATACCCAGGTGTTGTACATGAGTCTTATTCATCAATATTGATACCCAGGTGTTGTACATGAGTCTTATTCATCAATATTGATACCCAGGTGTTGTACATGAGTCTTATTCATCAATATTGATACCCAGGTGTTGTACTTGAGTCTTATTCATCAATATTGATACCTAGGTGTTGTACATGATTCTTATTCATCAATATTGATACCCAGGTGTGTTACATAAGTCTTATTCAAAAATGTTGATACGTTGATACCCAGGTGTTGTACATGAGCCTTATTCATCAATATTGATACCCAGGTGTTGTACATGAGTCTTATTCATCAATATTGATACCCAGGTGTTGTACATGAGTCTTATTCATCAATATTGATACCCAGGTGTTGTACATGAGTCTTATTCATCAATATTGATACCCAGGTGTTGTACATGAGTCTTATTCATCAATATTGATTCCCAGGTGTTGTACATGAGTATTATTCATCAATATTGATACCCAGGTGTTGTACATGAGTCTTATTCATCAATATTGATACCCAGGTGTTGTACATGAGTCTTATTCATCAATATTGATACCCAGGTGTTGTACATGAGTCTTATTCATCAATATTGATACCCAGGTGTTGTACATGAGTCTTATTCATCAATATTGATACCCAGGTGTTGTACATGAGTCTTATTCATCAATATTGATACCCAAGTGTTGTACATGAGTCTTATTCATCAATATTGATACCCAGGTGTTGTACATGAGTCTTATTCATCAATATTGATACCCAGGTGTTGTACATGAGTCTTATTCATCAATATTGATACCCAGGTGTTGTACATGAGTCTTATTCATCAATATTGATACCCAGGTGTTGTACATGAGTCTTATTCATCAATAAAGATACCCAGGTGTTGTACACTACCTTCACTACTGGCTTGCTACCTTCACTACTGGCTTGCTACCTTCACTACTGGCTTGCTACCTTCACTACTGGCTTGCTACCTTCACAACTGGCGTGCTGCCTTCACTACTGGCTTGCTACCTTCACTACTGGCTTGCTACCTTCACTACTGGCTTGCTGCCTTCACTACTGGCTTGCTACCTTCACTACTGGCTTGCTACCTTCACTACTGGCTTGCTACCTTCACTACTGGCTTGCTACCTTTACTACTGGCTTGCTACCTTCACTACTGGCTTGCTGCCTTCACTACTGGCTTGCTGCCTTCACTACTGGCTTGCTGCCTTCACTACTGGCTTGCTACCTTCACTACTGGCTTGCTACCTTCACTACTGGCTTGCTACCTTCACTACTGGCTTGCTACCTTCACTACTGGCTTGCTACCTTAACTACTGGCTTGCTGCCTTCACTACTGGCTTGCTATCTTCACTACTGGCTTGCTGCCTTCACTACTGGCTTGCTACCTTCACTACTGGCTTGCTGCCTTCACTACTGGCTTGCTGCCTTCACTACTGGCTTGCTACCTTCACTACTGGCTTGCTACCTTCACTACTGGCTTGCTACCTTCACTACTGGCTTGCTACCTTCACTACTGGCTTGCTACCTTCACTACTGGCTTGCTACCTTCACTACTGGCTTGCTGCCTTCACTACTGGCTTGCTACCTTCACTACTGGCTTGCTACCTTCACTACTGGCTTGCTACCTTCACTACTGGCTTGCTACCTTCACTACTGGCTTGCTGCCTTCACTACTGGCTTGCTGCCTTCACTACTGGCTTGCTACCTTCACTACTGGCTTGCTACCTTCACTACTGGCTTGCTGCCTTCACTACTGGCTTGCTGCCTTCACTACTGGCTTGCTACCTTCACTACTGGCTTGCTGCCTTCACTACTGGCTTGCTACCTTCACTACTGGCTTGCTGCCTTCACTACTGGCTTGCTGCCTTCACTACTGGCGTGCTACCTTCACTACTGGTTTGCTACCTTCACTACTGGCTTGCTACCTTCACTACTGGCTTGCTGCCTTCACTACTGGCTTGCTACCTTCACTACTGGCTTGCTGCCTTCACTACTGGCTTTCTGCCTTCACTACTGGCTTGCTGCCTTCACTACTGGCTTGCTACCTTCACTACTGGCTTGCTGCCTTCACTACTGGCTTGCTGCCTTCACTACTGGCTTGAGGCCTTCACTACTGGCTTGCTGCCTTCACTACTGGCTTGCTACCGTCGCCACTGGCTTGCTACTTTCACTACTGGCTTGCTGCCTTCACTACTGGCTTGCTGCCTTCACTACTGGCTTGCTGCCTTCACTACTGGCTTGCTGCCTTCACTACTGGCTTGCTACCTTCACTACTGGCTTGCTGCCTTCACTACTGGCTTGCTGCCTTCACTACTGGCTTGCTGCCTTCACTACTGGCTTGCTGCCTTCACTACTGGCTTGCTGCCTTCACTACTGGCTTGAGGCCTTCACTACTGGCTTGCTGCCTTCACTAATGGCTTGCTGCCTTCACTACTGGCTTGCTGCCTTCACTACTGGCGTGCTGCCTTCACTACTGGCTTGCTGCCTTCACTACTAGCTTGCTGCCTTCACTACTGGCTTGCTGCCTTCACTACTGGCTTGCTACCTTCACTACTGGCTTGCTGCCTTCACTACTGGCTTGCTACCTTCACTACTGGCTTGCTGCCTTCACTACTGGCTTGAGGCCTTCACTATTGGCTTGCTGCCTTCACTACTGGCTTGCTGCCTTCACTACTGGCTTGCTGCCTTCACTACTGGCGTGCTGCCTTCACTACTGGCTTGGTGCCTTCACTACTGGCGTACTGCCTTCACTACTGGCTTGCTGCCTTCACTACTGGCTTGCTACCTTCACTACTGGCTTGCTGCCTTCACTACTGGCTTGCTACCTTCACTACTGGCTTGCTGCCTTCACTACTGGCTTGCTACCTTCACTACTGGCTTGCTATCTTCACTACTGGCTTGCTGCCTTCACTACTGGCTTGCTACCTTCACTATTGGCTTGCTGCCTTCACTACTGGCTTGCTACCTTCACTATTGGCTTGCTACCTTCACTACTGGCTTGCTACCTTCACTACTGGCTTGCTGCCTTCACTACTGGCTTGCTGCCTTCACTACTGGCGTGCTACCTTCACTACTGGCTTGCTATCTTCACTACTGGCTTGCTACCTTCACTACTGGCTTGCTACCTTCACTACTGGCTTGCTACCTTCACTACTGGCTTGCTACCTTCACTACTGGCGTGCTGCCTTCACTACTGGCTTGCTACCTTCACTACTGGCTTGCTGCCTTCACTACTGGCTTGCTGCCTTCACTACTGGCTTTCTACCTTCACTATTGGCTTGCTGCCTTCACTACTGGCTTGCTGCCTTCACTACTGGCTTGCTACCTTCACTACTGGCTTGCTACCTTAACTACTGGCTTGCTACCTTCACTACTGGCTTGCTACCTTCACTACTGGCTTGCTACCTTCACTACTGGCTTGCTGCCTTCACTACTGGCTTGCTGCCTTCACTACTGGCTTGCTGCCTTCACTACTGGCTTGCTACCTTCACTACTGGCTTGCTGCCTTCACTACTGGCTTGCTGCCTTCACTACTGGCTTTCTACCTTCACTATTGGCTTGCTGCCTTCACTACTGGCTTGCTGCCTTCACTACTGGCTTGCTGCCTTCACTACTGGCTTGCTACCTTCACTACTGGCTTGCTGCCTTCACTACTGGCTTGCTGCCTTCACTACTGGCTTTCTACCTTCACTATTGGCTTGCTGCCTTCACTACTGGCTTGCTGCCTTCACTACTGGCTTGCTACCTTCACTACTGGCTTGCTACCTTAACTACTGGCTTGCTACCTTCACTACTGGCTTGCTACCTTCACTATTGGCTTGCTACCTTCACTACTGGCTTGCTGCCTTCACTACTGGCTTGCTGCCTTCACTACTGGCTTGCTGCCTTCACTACTGGCTTGCTACCTTCGCTACTGGTTTGCTGCCTTCACTACTGGCTTGCTACCTTCACTACTGGCTTGCTGCCTTCACTACTGGCTTGCTGCCTTCACTACTGGCTTGCTACCTTCACTACTGGCTTGCTACCTTCACTACTGGCTTGCTACCTTCACTACTGGCTTGCTGCCTTCACTACTGGCTTGCTGCCTTCACTACTGGCTTGCTACCTTCACTACTGGCTTGCTACCTTCACTACTGGCTTGCTACCTTCACTACTGGCTTGCTACCTTCACTACTGGCTTGCTGCCTTCACTACTGGCTTGCTACCTTCACTACTGGCTTGCTACCTTCACTACTGGCGTGCTACCTTCACTACTGGCTTGCTGCCTTCACTACTGGCTTGCTACCTTCACTACCGGCTTGCTACCTTCACTACTGGCTTGCTACCTTCACTACTGGCTTGCTGCCTTCACTACTGGCTTGCTACCTTCACTACTGGCTTGCTACCTTCACTACTGGCTTGCTACCTTCACTACTGGCTTGCTACCTTCACTACTGGCGTGCTGCCTTCACTACTTGCTTGCTGCCTTCACTACTGGCTTGCTGCCTTCACTACTGGCTTGCTACCTTCACTACTGGCTTGCTACCTTCACTACTGGCTTGCTACCTTAACTACTGGCTTGCTACCTTCACTACTGGCTTGCTACCTTCACTACTGGCTTGCTGCCTTCACTACTGGCTTGCTGCCTTCACTACTGGCTTGCTGCCTTCACTACTGGCTTGCTACCTTCACTACTGGCTTGCTGCCTTCACTACTGGCTTGCTACCTTCACTACTGGCTTGCTGCCTTCACTACTGGCTTGCTGCCTTCACTACTGGCTTGCTACATTCACTACTGGCTTGCAACCTTCACTACTGGCTTGCTACCTTCACTACTGGCTTGCTGCCTTCACTGCTGGCTTGCTGCCTTCACTACTGGCTTGCTACCTTCACTACTGGCTTGCTTCCTTCACTACTGGCTTGCTACCTTCACTACTGGCTTGCTACCTTCACTACTGGCTTGCTGCCTTCACTACTGGCTTGCTACCTTCACTACTGGCTTGCTACCTTCACTACTGGCGTGCTACCTTCACTACTGGTTTGCTGCCTTCACTACTGGCTTGCTACCTTCACTACTGGCTTGCTACCTTCACTACTGGCTTGCTACCTTCACTACTGGCTTGCTGCCTTCACTACTGGCTTGCTACCTTCACTACTGGCTTGCTACCTTCACTACTGGCTTGCTACCTTCACTACTGGCTTCCTACCTTCACTACTGGCTTGCTACCTTCACTACTGGCTTGCTACCTTCACTACTGGCTTGCTACATTCACTACTGGCTTGCTACCTTCACTCCTGGCGTGCTGCTTTCACTACTGGCGTGCTACCTTCACTACTGGCTTGCTGCCTTCACTACTGGCGTGCTACCTTCACTATTGGCTTGCTACCTTCACTACTGGCTTGCTACCTTCACTACTGGCTTGCTACCTTCACTACTGGCTTGCTACCTTCACTACTGGCTTGCTACCTTCACTACTGGCTTGCTACCTTCACTACTGGCTTGCTACCTTCACTACTGGCTTGCTACCTTCACTACTGGCTTGCTGCCTTCACTACTCGCTTGCTACCTTTACTACTGGCTTGCTACCTCCCCTTTAATGTTTACAGACGTTCCTTTGGACATTGTCAATAGTCCTCAACTCTGATAGACAGTTGTAATGGTAACTTCAGACGTCCAATAGATTTCGGTCCCAGTGTGGTTATCTATCGTCCACAGTGGAAATCTATTACACGATAGACACCACTTGAGGCGATAGAACCACCACTGGAAATATTTAAAGGAGTAATATTGACTTTGTACCGACACCCTCTGACCACACTGACAACCACACTGAGGATGATAATGATGGTAATAATGATGATAATAATAGTAATGATGATGATAATGATGGTAATGATGATAATAATGTTAATGATGATAATGATCACGATAATTACATATCAACAGTGTGTTATTTGCATAATATATATTATGGTAGTCCATTTATAGACAGGCTCCCTGGCCAAGCCTAAATTCACATGACCCTTATTTGAGTCATGTGCCTAGGCTCCAGGCCTCTCCCTTACTTTTGTTTAGGCCTAGGAGATAGGCAGATGGATAGGCTTGGCTCCGCCATGATTACCAATACAAGATTTCGTTCGGATTTTTACCCCCAGAGGGTTAGCCACCCAGGATAAGCCAAGAAAGTCAGTGTGTCTTGTTTCCCAGGATGCGACCCACACCAGTCGATTAACACCCAGGTACCTACTTGCTGCTAGGTGAACAGGACAACAGGTGTAAGTAAACACATTGAAATGTTTCCACCCCACCGGGAGTCGAACCTGGGCCCTCCGCGTGTGAAGTGCAAACTTTGCCAGCCAGGCCACGCCTCAATAACAGTACTACAGTTGTTTTCTTGCTACCATGACTTCTTATATCGAACCATAATAAATGGTGGCAGCGGTGGGATGTAAGAATTAACAGTAGCAAACTTCAGTAACACACATCCTCCCCGACTTACGTCTGATGATAATGGCTTTATAAATGGTCCAACTTGGACTGAAACATTCTTGTAAGATCCTTTCTGCTATGTGTGGGTTATCTGTGTATTGTTCCAGTCACGGCATTGTGCCCTTTTTATTATCTACGTTCCATTCCAACCAACGTGTGTGTCCTTATTATCTACATTCCATTCCGACCAACGTGTGTGTCCTTTTTATTATCTACGTTCCATTCCGACCAACGTGTGTGTCCTTTTTATTATCTACGTTCCATTCCGACCAACGTGTGTGTCCTTTTTATTATCTACATTCCATTCTGACCAACGTGTGTGTCCTTTTTATTATCTATGTTCCATTCTGACCAATGTGTGTGTCCTTTTTATTATCTACGTTCCATTCCGACCAACATGTGTGTCCTTTTTATTATCTATGTTCCATTCCGACCAACGTGTGTGTCCTTTTTATTATCTATGTTCCATTCTGACCAATGTGTGTGTCCTTTTTATTATCTATGTTCCATTCCGACCAATGTGTGTGTCCTTTTTATTATCTATGTTCCATTCCGACCAATGTGTGTGTCCTTTTTATTATCTACGTTCCATTCCGACCAACGTGTGTGTCCGTTTTATTATCTACGTTCCATTCCGACCAACATGTGTGTCCGTTTTATTATCTACGTTCCATTCCGACCAACCAGTCAGATCTTGAAATAGATGAATGTGGGAATTATGTCAGTATGACATTTATATCTGTACATTCTCTTACCCTAACACATTTCTGTCATGATTTTCATATTTTTTTTTCATCAGCTTGCTTTATTATTATCTTAAGTTACATTACCCACACTGAACTTTCTTGCGTCATTCACTTCATAAATAACAATGCCGTTTGGAATGCAGTCTTCACCAGCGATTTCCAACCTTTTGATACCTGAGGACTGGTATAAATGGGAGAAATATTATGCGGATCGTGTGATTATTGGTTTTTAAATCATCCAGATATTGTATAGTAAGCAAAAATACTGATAATATTTAATAATAGAATGTCTTGAGCTTTTGAGACAAAAAATAAAATTTTTGCCGACTGGCAGAAAATTTCTGTCGGCACTGGTCCACGGACCGACTGGGAGAAAATTCTGTCGGCACTGGTCTGCGGACCAACTGGGAGAAAATTCTGTCGGCACTGGTCTGCGGACCAACTGGGAGAAAATTCTGTCGGCACTGGTCTGCGGACCAACTGGGAGAAAATTCTGTCGGCACTGGTCTGCGGACCAACTGGGAGAAAATTCTGTTGGCACTGGTCTCCGGACCAACTGGGAGAAAATTCTGTCGGCACTGGTCTGCGGACCAACTGGGAGAAAATTCTGTCAGTACTGGTCCACAGACCGACTGGCAGAAAATTTCTGTCCACGCTGGTCCGCGGACCAGCGGTCGAAAACTATTGGTGTAGGTTACTATCATACATATGAAGCCTCAAGGTATGGCCAAGGGTAATTTCTCTGTTTACATACAATGTTTATTTTTCTAATTAATAATGTATTCCTTTTATCGTGCGTGTGGATGGGCGCTGCATAATTCGGAAGCCAGAGAGGATGTGTCCTACAGGTGTTGGCAACCATGCCACCGCTGCCATCATGTGTTATGGTGGCAGCGGTGGCATGCTATTGGATTAGTATTCATGGCGAAGCCCAGCCTGTTCGTCTGTCTGTCCCCTAGGTGTAAGAGTCAGGGAGAGGCCTGGAGCCTAGGTGTAAGAGTCAGGGAGAGGCCTGTCCCCAAGGTGTAAGAGTCAGGGAGAGGCCTGGAGCCTAGGTGTAAGAGTCAGGGAGAGGCCTGGAGCCTAGGTGTAAGAGTCAGGGAGAGGCCTGTCCCCAAGGTGTAAGAGTCAGGGAGAGGCCTGTCCCCTAGCTGTAAGAGTCAGGGAGAGGCCTGTCCCCAAGGTGTAAGAGTCAGGGAGAGGCCTGGAGCCTAGGTGTAAGAGTCAGGGAGAGGCCTGGAGCCTAGGTGTAAGAGTCAGGGAGAGGCCTGGAGCCTAGGTGTAAGAGTCAGGGAGAGGCCTGTCCCCAAGGTGTAAGAGTCAGGGAGAGGCCTGGAGCCTAGGTGTAAGAGTCAGGGAGAGGCCTGTCCCCTAGGTGTAAGAGTCAGGGAGAGGCCTGTCCCCAAGGTGTAAGAGTCAGGGAGAGGCCTGTCCCCAAGGTGTAAGAGTCAGGGAGAGGCCTGTCCCCTAGAGTCAGGGAGAGGCCTGGAGCCTCCCTGGAGCCTAGGTGTAAGAGTCAGGGAGAGGCCTGGAGCCTAGGTGTAAGAGTCAGGGAGAGGCCTGGAGCCTAGGTGTAAGAGTCAGGGAGAGGCCTGGAGCCTAGGTGTAAGAGTCAGGGAGAGGCCTGTCCCCAAGGTGTAAGAGTCAGGGAGAGGCCTGTCCCCAAGGTGTAAGAGTCAGGGAGAGGCCTGTCCCCTAAGGTGTAAGAGTCAGGGAGAGGCCTGTCCCCAAGGTGTAAGAGTCAGGGAGAGGCCTGTCCCCAAGGTGTAAGAGTCAGGGAGAGGCCTGTCCCCAAGGTGTAAGAGTCAGGGAGAGGCCTGTCCCCAAGGTGTAAGAGTCAGGGAGAGGCCTGTCCCCAAGGTGTAAGAGTCAGGGAGAGGCCTGTCCCCAAGGTGTAAGAGTCAGGGAGAGGCCTGTCCCCAAGGTGTAAGAGTCAGGGAGAGGCCTGTCCCCAAGGTGTAAGAGTCAGGGAGAGGCCTGTCCCCAAGGTGTAAGAGTCAGGGAGAGGCCTGTCCCCAAGGTGTAAGAGTCAGGGAGAGGCCTGTCCCCAAGGTGTAAGAGTCCCTAAGGTGTAAGAGTCAGGGAGAGGCCTGTCCCCAAGGTGTAAGAGTCAGGGAGAGGCCTGTCCCCAAGGTGTAAGAGTCAGGGAGAGGCCTGTCCCCAAGGTGTAAGAGTCAGGGAGAGGCCTGTCCCCTAGGTGTAAGGTGTAAGAGTCAGGGAGAGGCCTGTCCCCAAGGTGTAAGAGTCAGGGAGAGGCCTGTCCCCAAGAGTCAGGGAGAGGCCTGTCCCCTAAGAGTCAGGGAGAGGCCTGTCCCCAAGGTGTAAGAGTCAGGGAGAGGCCTGTCCCCAAGGTGTAAGAGTCAGGGAGAGGCCTGTCCCCAAGGTGTAAGAGTCAGGGAGAGGCCTGTCCCCAAGGTGTAAGAGTCAGGGAGAGGCCTGTCCCCAAGATGTAAGAGTCAGGGAGAGGCCTGTCCCCAAGAGTGTAAGAGTCAGGGAGAGGCCTGTCCCCTAAGGTGTAAGAGTCAGGGAGAGGCCTGTCCCCAAGGTGTAAGAGTCAGGGAGAGGCCTGTCCCCTAAGGTGTAAGAGTCAGGGAGAGGCCTGTCCCCAAGGTGTAAGAGTCAGGGAGAGGCCTGTCCCCTAGGTGTAAGAGTCAGGGAGAGGCCTGTCCCCAAGGTGTAAGAGTCAGGGAGAGGCCTGTCCCCAAGGTGTAAGAGTCAGGGAGAGGCCTGTCCCCAAGGTGTAAGAGTCAGGGAGAGGCCTGTCCCCAAGGTGTAAGAGTCAGGGAGAGGCCTGTCCCCTAGGGGTAAGAGGCAGGGAGAGGCCTGTCCCCTAGAGTCAGGGAGAGGCCTGTCCCCTAGGTGTAAGAGTCAGGGAGAGGCCTGTCCCCTAGGTGTAAGAGTGGGAGAGGCCTAAGAGTCAGGGAGAGGCCTGTCCCCTAGGTGTAAGAGTCAGGGAGAGGCCTGTCCCCTAGGTGTAAGAGTCAGGGAGAGGCCTGTCCCCAAGGTGTAAGAGTCAGGGAGAGGCCTGTCCCCAGGTGTAAGAGTCAGGGAGAGGCCTGTCCCCTAGGTGTAAGAGTCAGGGAGAGGCCTGTCCCCTAGGTGTAAGAGTCAGGGAGAGGCCTGTCCCCAAGGTGTAAGAGTCAGGGAGAGGCCTGTCCCCTAGGTGTAAGAGTCAGGGAGAGGCCTGTCCCCAAGGTGTAAGAGTCAGGGAGAGGCCTGTCCCCTAGGTGTAAGAGTCAGGGAGAGGCCTGTCCCCTAGGTGTAAGAGTCAGGGAGAGGCCTGTCCCCTAGGTGTAAGAGTTAGGAAGAGGCCTGTCCCCTAGGTGTAAGAGTCAGGGAGAGGCCTGTCCCCTAGGTGTAAGAGTCAGGGAGAGGCCTGTCACCTAGGTGTAAGAGTCAGGGAGAGGCCTGTCCCCTAGGTGTAAGAGTCAGGGAGAGGCCTGTCCCCTAGGTGTAAGAGTCAGGGAGAGGTCTGTCCCCTAGGTGTAAGAGTCAGGGAGAGGCCTGTCCCCAAGGTGTAAGAGTCAGGAAGAGGCCTGTCCCCTAGGTGTAAGAGTCAGGGAAAGGCCTGTCCCCTAGGTGTAAGAGTCAGGAAGAGGCCTGTCCCCTAGATGTAAGAGTCAGGGAGATGCCTGTCCCCTAGGTGTAAGAGTCAGGGAGAGGCCTGTCCCCTAGGTGTAAGAGTCAGGGAGAGGCCTGTCCCCAAGGTGTAAGAGTCAGGGAGAGGCCTGTCCCCTAGGTGTAAGAGTCAGAGAGAGGCCTGTCCCCAAGGTGTAAGAGTCAGGGAGAGGCCTGTCCCCAAGGTGTAAGAGTCAGGGAGAGGCCTGTCCCCTAGGTGTAAGAGTCAGGGAGATGCCTGTCCCCTAGGTGTAAGAGTCAGGGAGAGGCCTGTCCCCTAGGTGTAAGAGTCAGGGAGAGGCCTGTCCCCAAGGTGTAAGAGTCAGGGAGAGGCCTGTCCCCAAGGTGTAAGAGTCAGGGAGAGGCCTGTCCCCAAGGTGTAAGAGTCAGGGAGAGGCCTGTCCCCTAGGTGTAAGAGTCAGGGAGAGGCCTGTCCTCAAGGTGCAAGAGTCAGGGAGAGGCCTGTCCCCAAGTGTAAGAGTCAGGGAGAGGCCTGTCCCCAAAGTGTAAGAGTCAGGGAGAGGCCTGTCCCCAAGGTGTAAGAGTCAGGGAGAGGCCTGTCCCCAAGGTGTAAGAGTCAGGGAGAGGCCTGTCCCCTAGGTGTAAGAGTCAGGGAGAGGCCTGTCCCTTAGGTGTAAGAGTCAGGGAGAGGCCTGTCCCCAAGGTGTAAGAGTCAGGGAGAGGCCTGTCCCCTAGGTGTAAGAGTCAGGGAGAGGCCTGTCCCCAAGGTGTAAGAGTCAGGGAGAGGCCTGTCCCCAAGGTGTAAGAGTCAGGGAGAGGCCTGTCCCCTAGGTGTAAGAGTCAGGGAGAGGCCTGTCCCCAAGGTGTAAGAGTCAGGGAGAGGCCTGTCCCCTAGGTGTAAGAGTGAGGGAGAGGCCTGTCCCCAAGGTGTAAGAGTCAGGGAGAGGCCTGTCCCCAAGGTGTAAGAGTCAGGGAGAGGCCTGTCCCCTAGGTGTAAGAGTCAGGGAGAGGCCTGTCCCCTAGGTGTAAGAGTCAGGGAGAGGCCTGTCCCCAAGGTGTAAGAGTCAGGGAGAGGCCTGTCCCCTAGGTGTAAGAGTCAGGTAGAGGCCTGTCCCCTAGGTGTAAGAGTCAGGGAGAGGCCTGTCCCCAAGGTGTAAGAGTCAGGGAGAGGCCTGTCCCCAAGGTGTAAAAGTCAGGGAGATGCCTGTCCCCTAGGTGTAAGAGTCAGGGAGAGGCCTGTCCCCTAGGAGTAAGAGTCAGGGAGAGGCCTGTCCCCAAGGTGTAAGAGTCAGGGAGAGGCCTGTCCTTAAGGTGTAAGAGTCAGGGAGAGGCCTGTCCCCAAAGTGTAAGAGTCAGGGAGAGGCCTGTCCCCAAGGTGTAAGAGTCAGGGAGAGGTGTGTCCCCTAGGTGTAAGAATCAGGGAAAGGCCTGTCCCCTAGGCGTAAGAGTCAGGAAGAGGCCTGTCCCCTAGGTGTAAGAGTCAGGGAGAGGCCTGTCCCCTAGGTGTAAGAGTCAGGGAGAGGCCTGTCCCCAAGGTGTAAGAGTCAGGGAGAGGCCTGTCCCCTAGGTGTAAGAGTCAGGGAGAGGCCTGTCCCCAAGGTGTAAGAGTCAGGGAGAGGCCTGTCCCCAAGGTGTAAGAGTCAGGGAGAGGCCTGTCCCCAAGGTGTAAGAGTCAGGGAGAGGCCTGTCCCCAAGGTGTAAGAGTCAGGGAGAGGCCTGTCCCCTAGGTGTAAGAGTCAGGGAGAGGCCTGTCCCCTAGGTGTAAGAGTCAGGGAGAGGCCTGTCCCCAAGGTGTAAGAGTCAGGGAGAGGCCTGTCACCTAGGTGTAAGAGTCAGGGAGAGGCCTGTCACCTAGGTGTAAGAGTCAGGGAGAGGCCTGTCACCTAGGTGTAAGAGTCAGGGAGAGGCCTGTCCCCTAGGTGTAAGAGTCAGGGAGAGGCCTGTCCCCTAGGTGTAAGAGTCAGGGAGAGGCCTGTCCTCAAGGTGCAAGAGTCAGGGAGAGGCCTGTCCCCAAGTGTAAGAGTCAGGGAGAGGCCTGTCCCCAAGGTGTAAGAGTCAGGGAGAGGCCTGTCCCCTAGGTGTAAGAGTCAGGGAGAGGCCTGTCCCCAAGGTGTAAGAGTCAGGGAGAGGCCTGTCCCCAAGGTGTAAGAGTCAGGGAGAGGCCTGTCCCCAAGGTGTAAGAGTCAGGGATAGGCCTGTCCCCAAGGTGTAAGAGTCAGGGAGAGGCCTGTCCCCTAGGTGTAAGAGTCAGGGAGAGGCCTGTCCCCTAGGTGTAAGAGTCAGGGAGAGGCCTGTCCCCAAGGTGTAAGAGTCAGGGAGAGGCCTGTCACCTAGGTGTAAGAGTCAGGGAGAGGCCTGTCACCTAGGTGTAAGAGTCAGGGAGAGGCCTGTCACCTAGGTGTAAGAGTCAGGGAGAGGCCTGTCCCCTAGGTGTAAGAGTCAGGGAGAGGCCTGTCCCCTAGGTGTAAGAGTCAGGGAGAGGCCTGTCACCTAGGTGTAAGAGTCAGGGAGAGGCCTGTCACCTAGGTGTAAGAGTCAGGGAGAGGCCTGGCCCCTAGGTGTAAGAGTCAGGGAGAGGCCTGTCCCCTAGGTGTAAGAGTCAGGGAGAGGCCTGTCACCTAGGTGTAAGAGTCAGGGAGAGGCCTGTCACCTAGGTGTAAGAGTCAGGGAGAGGCCTGGCCCCTAGGTGTAAGAGTCAGGGAGAGGCCTGTCCCCTAGGTGTAAGAGTCAGGGAGAGGCCTGTCACCTAGGTGTAAGAGTCAGGGAGAGGCCTGTCACCTAGGTGTAAGAGTCAGGGAGAGGCCTGTCACCTAGGTGTAAGAGTCAGGGAGAGGCCTGTCACCTAGGTGTAAGAGTCAGGGAGAGGCCTGTCACCTAGGTGTAAGAGTCAGGGAGAGGCCTGTCCCCTAGGTGTAAGAGTCAGGGAGAGGCCTGTCCTCAAGGTGTAAGAGTCAGGGAGAGGCCTGTCCCCTAGGTGTAAGAGTCAGGGAGAGGCCTGTCCCCTAGGTGTAAGAGTCAGGGAGAGGCCTGTCCCCAAGGTGTGAGAGTCAGGGAGAGGCCTGTCCCCAAGGTGTAAGAGTCAGGGAGAGGCCTGTCCCCAAGGTGTAAGAGTCAGGGAGAGGCCTGTCCCCTAGGTGTAAGAGTCAGGGAGAGGCCTGTCCCCTAGGTGTAAGAGTCAGGGAGAGGCCTGTCCCCTAGGTGTAAGAGTCAGGGAGAGGCCTGTCCCCTAGGTGTAAGAGTCAGGGAGAGGCCTGTCCCCTAGGTGTAAGAGTCAGGGAGAGGCCTGTCCCCAAGGTGTAAGAGTCAGGGAGAGGCCTGTCCCCTAGGTGTAAGAGTCAGGGAGAGGCCTGTCCCCAAGGTGTAAGAGTCAGGGAGAGGCCTGTCCCCAAGGTGTAAGAGTCAGGGAGAGGCCTGTCCCCAAGGTGTAAGAGTCAGGGAGAGGCCTGTCACCTAGGTGTAAGAGTCAGGGAGAGGCCTGTCACCTAGGTGCAAGGTCCAAACAAAGGTCACGTGACTTAAGGCTTGGCCAGGGAACCTGTGTATAAATGGACTACCAGGATAAATACTACACAGGTAAGATACCTTTGACAGATAATGGTAAACATGATAATGATGAAGATAGTGAAAATGATGATAATGATGAAGATAATGATGATAATGATGTTTGAGTATGAACAATATAGCAGCACCTGTTTGTGAAACACAGCTTGCATCTGTTGCATCATAGCGCGTTCCTCCTCCTTCCCTGCAACATTGTTCCAAAGTTGATTATTATCTGTTTCTCTCTTATATAATGTTAGAGGTAGGCCTAGCTGTGACCCAGCCTAACACTATTATATGGAGGTCTAGGTAGGATATACAATGTTAGAGGTAGGCCTAGCTGTGACCCAGCCTAACACTATTATGTGGAGGTCTAGGTAGGATATGCAATGTTAGAGGAAGGCCTAGCTGTGACCCAGCCTAACACTATTATATGGAGGTCTAGGTAGGATATACAATGTTAGAGGTAGGCCTAGCTGTGACCCAGCCTAACACTATTATATGGAGGTCTAGGTAGGATATGCAATGTTAGAGGAAGGCCTAGCTGTGACCCAGCCTAACACTATTATATGGAGGTCTAGGTAGGATATACAATGTTAGAGGTAGGCCTAGCTGTGACCCAGCCTAACACTATTATATGGAGGTCTAGGTAGGATATACAATGTTAGAGGTAGGCCTAGCTGTGACCCAGCCTAACACTATTATATGGAGGTCTAGGTAGGATATGCAATGTTAGAGGAAGGCCTAGCTGTGACCCAGCCTAACACTATTATATGGAGGTCTAGGTAGGATATACAATGTTAGAGGTAGGCTTAGCTGTGACCCAGCCTAACACTATTATATGGAGGTCTAGGTAGGATATACAATGTTAGAGGTAGGCCTAGCTGTGACCCAGCCTAACACTATTATATGGAGGTCTAGGTAGGATATACAATGTTAGAGGTAGGCCTAGCTGTGACCCAGCCTAACACTATTATATGGAGGTCTAGGTAGGATATGCAATGTTAGAGGAAGGCCTAGCTGTGACCCAGCCTAACACTATTATATGGAGGTCTAGGTAGGATATACAATGTTAGAGGTAGGCCTAGCTGTGACCCAGCCTAACACTATTATATGGAGGTCTAGGTAGGATATACAATGTTAGAGGTAGGCCTAGCTGTGACCCAGCCTAACACTATTATATGGAGGTCTAGGTAGGATATACAATGTTAGAGGTAGGCCTAGCTGTGACCCAGCCTAACACTATTATATGGAGGTCTAGGTAGGATATGCAATGTTAGAGGAAGGCCTAGCTGTGACCCAGCCTAACACTATTATATGGAGGTCTAGGTAGGATATACAATGTTAGAGGTAGGCCTAGCTGTGACCCAGCCTAACACTATTATATGGAGGTCTAGGTAGGATATACAATGTTAGAGGTAGGCCTAGCTGTGACCCAGCCTAACACTATTATATGGAGGTCTAGGTAGGATATACAATGTTAGAGGTAGGCCTAGCTGTGACCCAGCCTAACACTATTATATGGAGGTCTAGGTAGGATATGCAATGTTAGAGGAAGGCCTAGCTGTGACCCAGCCTAACACTATTATATGGAGGTCTAGGTAGGATATACAATGTTAGAGGTAGGCCTAGCTGTGACCCAGCCTAACACTATTATATGGAGGTCTAGGTAGGATATACAATGTTAGAGGTAGGCCTAGCTGTGACCCAGCCTAACACTATTATATGGAGGTCTAGGTAGGATATACAATGTTAGAGGTAGGCCTAGCTGTGACCCAGCCTAACACTATTATATGGAGGTCTAGGTAGGATATACAATGTTAGAGGTAGGCCTAGCTGTGACCCAGCCTAACACTATTATATGGAGGTCTAGGTAGGATATACAATGTTAGAGGTAGGCCTAGCTGTGACCCAGCCTAACACTATTATATGGAGGTCTAGGTAGGATATACAATGTTAGAGGAAGGCCTAGCTGTGACCCAGCCTAACACTATTATATGGAGGTCTAGGTAGGATATACAATGTTAGAGGTAGGCCTAGCTGTGACCCAGCCTAACACTATTATATGGAGGTCTAGGTAGGATATACAATGTTAGAGGTAGGCCTAGCTGTGACCCAGCCTAACACTATTATATGGAGGTCTAGGTAGGATACACAATGTTAGAGGTAGGCCTAGCTGTGAACCAGCCTAACACTATTATATGGAGGTTTAGACAGGATATACAATGTTAGAGGAAGGCCTAGCTGTGACCCAGCCTAACACTATTATATGGAGGTTTAGGCAGGATATGCAATGTTAGAGGTAGGCCTAGCTGTGACTCAGCCTAACACTATTATATGGAGGTCTAGGTAGGATATACAATGTTAGAGGTGGGCCTAGCTGTGACCCAGCCTAACACTATTATATGGAGGTTTAGGCAGGATATACAATGTTAGAGGTAGGCCTAGCTGTGACCCAGCCTAACACTATTATATGGAGGTCTAGGTAGGATATACAATGTTAGAGGTAGGCCTAGCTGTGATTCAGCCTAACACTATTATATGGAGGTCTAGGTAGGATATACAATGTTAGAGGTAGGCCTAGCTGTGACCTAGCCTAACACTATTATATGGAGGTCTAGGTAGGATACACAATGTTAGAGGTAGGCCTAGCTGTGACTCAGCCTAACACTATTATATGGAGGTCTAGGTAGGATACACAATGTTAGAGGTAGGCCTAGCTGTGACCCAGCCTAACACTATTATATGGAGGTTTAGGTAGGATACACAATGTTAGAGGTAGGCCTAGCTGTGAACCAGCCTAACACTATTATATGGAGGTCTAGGCAGGATATACAATGTTAGAGGTAGGCCTAGCTGTGACCCAGCCTAACACTATTATATGGAGGTTTAGGCAGGATATGCAATGTTAGAGGTAGGCCTAGCTGTGACCCAGCCTAACACTATTATATGGAGGTCTAGGTAGGATACACAATGTTAGAGGTAGGCCTAGCTGTGAACCAGCCTAACACTATTATATGGAGGTCTAGGCAGGATATACAATGTTAGAGGTAGGCCTAGCTGTGACCCAGCCTAACACTATTATATGGAGGTCTAGGCAGGATATACAATGTTAGAGGTAGGCCTAGCTGTGACCCAGCCTAACACTATTATATGGAGGTCTAGGTAGGATATACAATGTTAGAGGTAGGCCTAGCTGTGACCCAGCCTAACACTATTATATGGAGGTCTAGGCAGGATATACAATGTTAGAGGTAGGCCTAGCTGTGACCCAGCCTAACACTATTATATGGAGGTCTAGGTAGGATATGCAATGTTAGAGGTAGGCCTAGCTGTGACCCAGCCTAACACTATTATATGGAGGTCTAGGCAGGATATACAATGTTAGAGGTAGGCCTAGCTGTGACCCAGCCTAACACTATTATATGGAGGTCTAGGTAGGATATGCAATGTTAGAGGTAGGCCTAGCTGTGACCCAGCCTAACACTATTATATGGAGGTCTAGGCAGGATATACAATGTTAGAGGTAGGCCTATCTGTGACTCAGCCTAACACTATTATATGGAGGTCTAGGCAGGATATACAATGTTAGAGGTAGGCCTAGCTGTGACCCAGCCTAACACTATTATATGGAGGTCTAGGTAGGATATGCAATGTTAGAGGTAGGCCTAGCTGTGACCCAGCCTAACACTATTATATGGAGGTCTAGGCAGGATATACAATGTTAGAGGTAGGCCTAGCTGTGACCCAGCCTAACACTATTATATGGAGGTCTAGGCAGGATGTACAATGTTAGAGGTAGGCCTAGCTGTGACTCAGCCTAACACTATTATATGGAGGTCTAGGTAGGATATACAATGTTAGAGGTAGGCCTAGCTGTGACCCAGCCTAACACTATTATATGGAGGTCTAGGTAGGATATACAATGTTAGAGGTAGGCCTAGCTGTGACCCAGCCTAACACTATTATATGGAGGCCTAGGCAGGATATACAATGTTAGAGGTAGGCCTAGCTGTGACCCAGCCTAACACTATTATATGGAGGTCTAGGCAGGATATACAATGTTAGAGGTAGGCCTAACTGTGACCCAGCCTAACACTATTATATGGAGATCTAGGCAGGATATACAATATTAGAGGTAGGCCTATCTGTGACCCAGCCTAACACTATTATATGGAGGTCTAGGCAGGATATACAATGTTAGAGGTAGACCTAGCTGTGACCCAGCCTAACACTATTATATGGAGGTCTAGGCAGGATATACAATGTTAGAGGTAGGCCTAGCTGTGACCCAGCCTAACACTATTATATGGAGGCCTAGGCAGGATATACAATGTTAGAGGTAGGCCTAGCTGTGACCCAGCCTAACACTATTATATGGAGGTCTAGGCAGGATATACAATGTTAGAGGTAGGCCTAGGTGTGACCCAGCCTAACACTATTATATGGAGGTCTAGGCAGGATATACAATGTTATAGGTAGGCCTAGCTGTGACCCAGCCTAACACTATTATATGGAGGCCTAGGCAGGATATACAATGTTAGAGGTAGGCCTAGCTGTGACCCAGCCTAACACTATTATATGGAGGCCTAGGCAGGATATACAATGTTAGAGGTAGGCCTAGCTGTGACCCAGCCTAACACTATTATATGGAGGCCTAGGCAGGATATACAATGTTAGAGGTAGGCCTAGCTGTGACCCAGCCTAACACTATTATATGGAGGTCTAGGCAGGATATACAATGTTAGAGGTAGGCCTAGCTGTGACCCAGCCTAACACTATTATATGGAGGTCTAGGCAGGATATACAATGTTAGAGGTAGGCCTAGCTGTGACCCAGCCTAACAGTATTATATGGAGGTCTAGGCAGGGTATACAATGTTAGAGGAAGGCCTAGCTGTGACCCAGCCTAACACTATTATATGGAGGTCTAGGCAGGATATACAATGTTAGAGGTAGGCCTAGCTGTGACCCAGCCTAACACTATTATATGGATATCTAGGCAGGATATACAATGTTAGAGGTAGGCCTAGCTGTGACCCAGCCTAACACTATTATATGGAGGTCTAGACAGGATATACAATGTTAGAGGTAGGCCTATCTGTGACCCAGCCTAACACTATTATATGGAGGTCTAGGCAGGATATACAGTGTTAGAGGTAGGCCTAGCTGTGACCCAGCCTAACACTATTATATGGAGGCCTAGGCAGGATATGCAATGTTAGAGGTAGGCCTAGCTGTGACCCAGCCTAACACTATTATATGGAGGCCTAGGCAGGATATGCAATGTTAGAGGTAGGCCTAGCTGTGACCCAGCCTAACACTATTATATGGAGGCCTAGGCAGGATATACAATGTTAGAGGTAGGCCTAGCTGTGACCCAGCCTAACACTATTATATGGAGGCCTAGGCAGGATATACAATGTTAGAGGTAGGCCTAGCTGTGACCCAGCCTAACACTATTATATGGAGGCCTAGGCAGGATATACAATGTTAGAGGTAGGCCTAGCTGTGACCCAGCCTAACACTATTATGTGGAGGCCTAGGCAGGATAAACAATGTTAGAGGTAGGCCTAACTGTGACCCCGCCTAACACTACTATATGGAGGCCTAGGCAGGATATACAATGTTAGAGGTAGGCCTAACTGTGACCCAGCCTAACACTATTATATGGAGGCCTAGGCAGGATATACAATGTTAGAGGTAGGCCTAGCTGTGACCCAGCCTAACACTATTATAGGGAGGCCTAGGCAGGATATACAATGTTAGAGGTAGGCCTAGCTGTGACCCAGCCTAACACTATTATATGGAGGCCTAGGCAGGATATACCATGTTAGAGGTAGGCCTAGCTGTGACCCAGCCTAACATTATTATATGGAGGCCTAGGCAGGATATACAATGTTAGAGGTAGGCCTAGCTGTGACCCCGCCTAACACTATTATATGGAGGCCTAGGCAGGATATGCAATGTTAGAGGTAGGCCTAGCTGTGACCCAGCCTAACACTATTATATGGAGGCCTAGGCAGGATATGCAATGTTAGAGGTAGGCCTAGCTGTGACCCAGCCTAACACTATTATATGGAGGCCTAGGCAGGATATGCAATGTTAGAGGTAGGCCTAGCTGTGACCCAGCCTAACACTATTATATGGAGGCCTAGGCAGGATATACAATGTTAGAGGTAGGCCTAGCTGTGACCCAGCCTAACACTATTATATGGAGGCCTAGGCAGGATATACAATGTTAGAGGTAGGCCTAGCTGTGACCCAGCCTAACACTATTATATGGAGGCCTAGGCAGGATATACAATGTTAGAGGTAGGCCTAGCTGTGACCCAGCCTAACACTATTATATGGAGGCCTAGGCAGGATATATAATGTTAGAGGTAGGCCTATCTTTGAGCCGTACAAACACTATTACATAATAGACTTATCTGGGAGGCCTATTCAGGATATGCTAAAAATGTTTGAGATAGGCCTATCTGGGACCTACACCAACAATATTACATGAGAGCCTACGAAGGATTGGCTAATGTTAAGGAGGTAGGCCTACTTGGGACTCACACTATCCAAATTTGCTAACAATGCTATAGAGGTAGGCCTATCTGGGATGGAGGCCTAGGCAGCATTTGCTAGCAATGTTAGAAGTAGGCTTATCTAGAACCTATGCTAAAGGTGTATGTAGTAAGCTATATAGGCTTTGCTAATATTAAATTAGGCCTATTTGGGACCTGCTAACAATCGCGACATGAGTAGGTCTACTGAGGGCATGATAACATGTCACCATATGACAGGTTAGGCCTAGCAAGAGCCCAAGAACATGTTATCATGCCAGGGTTAGGCCTAGCCTAACCCTGGCTCTGAGAAGAGGCTTATAAGAACAGGCTTATACAGGCTTTGCTGCTAATGCAGGCACAAGAGTAGGCCTAACTGTTTCTAAGTCATAAAAGTGAGAAGTGAGGATAGGCTTATCTGGGACATGGTGCTACTGTTAATAAGGGTAGGCCTCTGTTGGACAGTGCTAATAGGAGTAGGCCTACTCAGTACCTGATTGATAGTAGTAAGCTTATTTGGGAACCACTAACAATAGCAGGGAGAGGCCTATCAATGGGGCCAGTCAAATATATATCAACAGGATTTAGGCCTATGCAGAATCTGCTAACAATAGCAAAACAGGATAGGAAGGCCTATTAAAATTCTGCTAATGATAGTGCAGGGTTATATAGGCCTATTAGGGTTATGTTAAAAATAACTGATTAAATAGGAGGGACAAACAGATGGATAAACGGGAAAAACGGGAAAAACGGGAAAAACAGTAAAAGAAAGAAAAAACAGAAAAAAAGGAAGAACAGGCAAAACAGAAATAAATGGTAAAAGGAAAAAACAAACAGGAGGAATAACGGAAAAAATGAATAAACAGGGGAAAAAACAGAGGAAAAACGGAAAAAAATAGGGAAACAACAGGAAAAAATAAAAGAGAGCAAAAAAACAGAAAAAAGCGGAAAAAACTAAAACAGGAAAAACGGAAAAGATAAAAAAAAAACAGGAAACAGAAATACCGGGAGAAAAAAAAACAGAAAAACGAAAAAAATTAAAACCCATAAAAGAGTAATAAACCAGATTTTCAAAATTCTGGTTTATAAATAAACCAGATTATCAAAATTCTGGTTTATAAATAAACCAGATTATCAAAATTCTGGTTTATAAATAAACCAGATTATCAAAATTCTGGTTTATAAATAAACCAGATTATCAAAATTCTGGTTTATAAATAAACCAGATTATCAAAATTCTGGTTTATAAATAAACCAGATTATCAAAATTCTGGTTTATAAATAAACCAGATTATCAAAATTCTGGTTTATAAATAAACCAGATTATCAAAATTCTGGTTTATGAGTGATCTTAAACTATATCATAAAACAGTCATAAAAACCACTTAGATCCTTACCTGAAAAACCATTCTGTGGTTTATAAAACACAGCCTACATAGGCCTATATGAGCATCAGTATTTAATAAGACAAAGCTGCCTAGATAGGCCTAAATGAGTGTTCAAAATATAAAACACTGCCTATATAGGCCTCATTTAAAATGTTTAATAAAATATAAAACCTAAATAGGCCTAAGTCAGTGATTTGTCAATGAAAATAGCAACTATAATAATATAACGTAGTTATACCTAAATATTAATAATATAACATAGTTATACCTAAATATTGATAATATAACGTAGTTATACCTAAATAATATAACGTAGTTATACCTAAATATTGATAATATAACGTAGTTATACCTAAATATTGATAATATAACGTAGTTATACCTAAATATTGATAATATAACGTAGTTATACCTAAATATTGATAATATAACGTAGTTATACCTAAATATTGATAATATAACGTAGTTATACCTAAATATTGATAATATAACGTAGTTATACCTAAATATTGATAATATAACGTAGTTATACCTAAATAATATAACGTAGTTATACCTAAATATTAATAATATAACGTAGTTATACCTAAATATTAATAATATAACGTAGTTATACCTAAATATTAATAATATAACGTAGTTATACCTAAATATTAATAATATAACGTAGTTATACCTAAATAATATAACGTAGTTATACCTAAATAATATAACGTAGTTATACCTAAATATTAATAATATAACGTAGTTATATGTATATACTAATAATTTAATATAGTAATACCTAAATACACAGTCAATTTAACTCTGTTATGCCTAAATTTTTGCTTGACATTTTAACAGTTATCCCTCACTTTACTGAATGTATACACAGTGTATGTACACTGAGAAGTATACAGTTGGCATTCAGCCTTAATGACCCTGGTGTAGTAGATAGAATTTAAACCCCATTAACCAACCAACCAGTCTTAATGACCATGATGTAGTAGATAGAATTTAAACCCCAGTAACCAACCAACCATAATAACCCTGGTGTAATAGATAGAATTTAAACCCATTAACCAACCAACCAGTCTTAATGACCTTGGTGTAATAGGCTTTAAGCCCTATTAATCAACCAGTCTTAATGACCCTTGCGTTGTAGATAGACCCTAAACTCCATTAACCAACCAGTGTAAATGAACCTGGTGTAGCAGATAGACTTCAACCCCACTAACCAACCAGTCATTTAGACTGGTTGGTTAGTGGTGTAGTAGACAGACTTTAAACCTCATTAAACCAATCATACAAATTCTAAACTTCCTCTAGACCTACCACAAGCCTATATCAACATCTAAATTACTTAGAGGCACATCTAAACCTGCCCTTGAGACACTGACATATTTGAAAACACAAAACATCGTGTTTACAGTTTTTCAAAAGAGTTTAAAGGAAGTCAGTAGGCAAGAGAAGAGAGAATATTGGAACCAGGCGGAGCGGGCGCTGAGGGTAACTCACCTATTCCTTTCTGCTGGAGCATCTCTAAGAGCTTTTTAATACTCTCATCTCTAGCTGCTAGAGTCTGCTTCTGTGTCTCTATTCTCAGCTCTAGTTCCTGAAAATAGAGGAGATCATTAGTGTAGTAGGAAAGAGAATAAGAATGAGATATATATAGAGAGAGAGAGAGGGAGAGAGAGAGAGAGAGAGAGAGAGAGAGAGAGAGAGAGTGAGAGAGTGAGAGAGTGAGAGAGAGAGAGTGAGAGAGAGAGAGAGATTTTTTCAAACATCAGCTAAAAATATTAACCAAATTATCTCATTTACTGCAAAAGAAGGTAATTTACAATAAAATTTAAGAGTTTACAATAGAATTTACAATAGAATTTACAATCTATACTTTACAATAGATTTTCCAATACAATCTGAATGATTTAGTCAATATTGGGCTGAAAATAGTTCATTCTATCACGAGTGTGAGATAAATCTATCGTAAGTGTGGGTTCAATCTATCGTAAGTGGAAGTTCTATCTATCGTAAGTGTGGGCTGAATATATCGTAAGTGTGGGCTTAACTAATGCATACAAATCACAATACTCTGAGAACACACGCAATTCACAACTAACCCACAATATCAGGATTGGAACCAGCCACAACTAACCCACAATATCAGGATTGGAACAAGCCACAACTAACCCACAATATCAAGACTGGAACAAGCCACAACTAACCCACAATATCAGGACTGGAACAAGCCACAACTAACCCACAATATCAGGACTGGAACAAGCCACAACTAACCCACAATATCAGGGCTGGAACAAGCCACAACCCACAATATCAGGACTGGAACAAGCCACAACTAACCCACAATATCAGGACTGGAACAAGCCACAACTAACCCACAATATCAGGACTGGAACAAGCCACAACTAACCCACAATATCAAGACTGGAACAAGCCACAACTAACCCACAATATCAGGACTGGAACAAGCCACAACTAACCAACAATACCATGACTAAAACAATTCAAAACTAACCCACAATATCAGGACTGGAACAAGCCACAACTAACCCACAATATCAGGACTGGAACAAGCCACAACTAACCCACAATATCAGGACTGGAACAAGCCACAACTAACCCACAATATCAAGACTGGAACAAGCCACAAATAACCCACAATACCATGACTAAAACAATTCAAAACTAACCCACAATATCAGGACTGGAACAAGCCACAACTAACCCACAATATCAGGTTTGAAACAAGCCACAACTAACCCACAATATCAGGACTGGAACAAGCCACAACTAACCCACAATATCAGGACTGGAACAAGCCACAACTAACCCACAATATCAAGATTGGAACAAGCCACAACTAACCCACAATACCATGACTAAAACAATTCAAAACTAACCCACATTATCAGGACTGGAACAAGCCACAACTAACCCACAATATCAGGACTGGAACAAGCCACAACTAACCCACAATATCAGGACTGGAACAAGCCACAACTAACCCACAATATCAGGACTGGAACAAGCCACAACTAACCCACAATATCAGGACTGGAACAAGCCACAACTAACCCACAACATCAGGACTGCAACAAGCCACAACTAACCCACAATATCAGGACTGGAACAAGCCACAACTAACCCACAATATCAGGACTGCAACAAGCCACAACTAACCCACAATATCAGGACTGGAACAAGCCACAAATAACCCACAATACCATGACTAAAACAATTCAAAACTAACCCACAATATCAGGACTGGAACAAGCCACAACTAACCCACAATATCAGGACTGGAACAAGCCACAACTAACCCACAATATCAAGACTGGAACAAGCCACAACTAACCCACAATACCATGACTAAAACAATTCAAAACTAACCCACAATATCAGGACTAGAACAAGCCGCAACTAACCCACAATATCAGGACTGGAACAAGCCACAACTAACCCACAATATCAGGACTGGAAAAAGCCACAACTAACCCACAATATCAAGACTGGAACAAGCCACAACTAACCCACAATATCAGGACTGGAACAAGCCACAACTAACCCACAATATCAAGACTGGAACAAGCCACAACTAACCCACAATACCATGACTAAAACAATTCAAAACTAACCCACAATATCAGGACTGGAACAAGCCACAACTAACCCACAATATCAGGACTGGAACAAGCCACAACTAACCCACAATATCAAGACTGGAACAAGCCACAACTAACCCACAATATCAGGACTGAAACAAGCCACAACTAACCCACAATATCAGGACTGGAACAAGCCACAACTAACCCACAATATCAGGACTGGAACAAGCCACAACTAACCCACAATATCAAAACTGGAACAAGCCACAACTAACCCACATCAGGACTGGAGCAAGCCACAACTAACCCACAATATCAAGACTGGAACAAGCCACAAATAACCCACAATACAATGACTAAAAATATTCAAAACTAACCCACAATATCAGGACTGGAACAAGCCACAACTAACCCACAATATCAGGACTGAAACAAGCCACAACTAACCCACAATATCAGGACTGGAACAAGCCACAACTAACCCACAATATCAGGACTGGAACACGCCACAACTAACCCACAATATCAAGACTGGAACAAGCCACAAATAACACACAATACCATGACTAAAAAATTCAAAACTAACCCACAATATCAGGACTGGAACAAGCCACAACTAACCCACAATATCAGGACTGAAACAAGCCACAACTAACCCACAATATCAGGACTGGAACAAGCCACAACTAACCCACAATATCAGGACTGGAACAAGCCACAACTAACCCACAATATCAAGACTGGAACAAGCCACAACTAACCCACAATATCAGGACTGGAACAAGCCAAAACTAACCCACAATATCAGGACTGGAACAAGCCACAACTCACCCACAATATCAAGACTGGAACAAGCCACAACCCACAATATCAGGACTGGAACAAGCCACAACTAACCCACAATATCAGGACTGGAACAAGCCACAACTAACCCACAATATCAGGACTGAAACAAGCCACAACTAACCCACAATATCAGGACTGGAACAAGCCACAACAAACCCACAATATCAGGACTGGAACAAGCCACAACTAACCCACAATATCAGGACTGAAACAAGCCACAACTAACCCACAATATCAGGACTGGAACAAGCCACAACTAACCCACAATATCAGGACTGGAACAAGCCACAACTAACCCACAATATCAGGGCTGAAACAAGCCACAACTAACTCACAATATCAGGACTGGAACAAGCAACAACTAACCCACAATATCAGGACTGGAACAAGCCACAACTAACCCACAATATCAGGACTGAAACAAGCCACAACTAACCCACAATATCAGGACTGGAACAAGCCACAACTAACCCACAATATCAGGACTGAAACAAGCCACAACTAACCCACAATATCAGGACTGGAACAAACCACAACTAACCCACAATATCAGGAATGGAACAAGCCACAACTAACCCACAATATCATGACTGAAACAAGCCACAACTAACCCAAAATATTAGGACTGGAACAAACCACAACTAACCCACAATATCAGGACTGGAACAAGCCACAACTAACCCACAATATCAGGACTGGAACAAGCCACAACTAACCCACAATATCAGGACTGAAACAAGCCACAACTAACCCACAATACCATGACTAAAACAATTCAAAACTAACCCACAATATCATGACTGGAACAAGCCACAACTAACCCACAATATCAAGACTGGAACAAGCCACAACTAACCCACAATATCAGGACTGGAACAAGCGACAACTAACCCACAATATCAGGACTGGAACAAGCCACAACTAACCCACAATATCAAGACTGGAACAAGCCACAACTAACCCACAATATCACAATATCAGGACTGGAACAAGCCACAACTAACCCACAATATCAGGACTGGAACAAGCCACAACTAACCCACAATATCAGGACTGGAACAAGCCACAACTAACCCACAATATCAGGACTGGAACAAGCCACAACTAACCCACAATATCAGGACTGGAACAAGCCACAACTAACCCACAATATCAGGACTGGAACAAGCCACAACTCACCAACAATATCAGGACAAGCCACAACTAACCAACAATATCAAGACTGGAACAAGCCACAACTAACCCACAATATCAAGACTGGAACAAGCCACAACCCACAATATCAGGACTGGAACAAGCCACAATAAACCCACAATATCAGGACTGGAACAAGCCACAACTAACCCACAATATCAGGATTGGAACAAGCTACAACTAACTCATAATATCAGGACTGGAACAAGCCACAACTAACCCACAATATCATGACTGGAACAAGCCACAACTAACCCACAATATCAGGACTGGAACAAGCCACAACTAACCCACAAAATCAGGACTGGAACAAGCCACAACTAACCCACAATATCAAGACTGGAACAAGCCACAACTAACCCACAATATCAGAACTGGAACAAGCCGCAACTAACCCACAATATCAGGACTGGAACAAGCCACAACTCACAATATCAAGACTGGAACAAGCCACAACTAACCCACAATATCAGAACTGGAACAAGCCACAACCCACAATATCAAGACTGGAACAAGCCACAACTAACCCACAATATCAAGATTGGAACAAGGCAAAACTAACCCACAATATCAGGACTGGAACAAGCCACAACTAACCCACAATATCAAGACTGGAACAAGCCACAACCCACAATATCAAGACTGGAACAAGCCACAACTAACCCACAATATCAAGATTGGAACAAACCACAACTAACCCACAATACCATGACTACAATAGTTCACAAATAACCCACAATATCAGGACTGGAACAAGCCACAACTAACCCACAATATCAGGACTGGAACAAGCCACAACTAACCCACAATATCAAGACTGGAACAAGCCACAACTAACCCACAATATCAGGACTGGAACAAGCCACAACTAACCCACAATATCAGGACTGGAACAAGCCACAACTAACCCACAATATCAGGACTGAAACAAGCCACAACTAACCCACAATATCAAAACTGGAACAAGCCACAACTAACCCACAATATCAGGACTGGAACAAGCCACAACTAACCCACATCAAGACTGGAACAAGCCACAACTAACCCACAATACCATGACTAAGACAATTCAAAACTAACCCTCAATATCAGGACTGGAACAAGCCACAACTAACTCACAATATCAGGACTGAAACAAGCCACAACTATCCCACAATATCAGGACTGGAACAAGCCACAACTAACCCACAATATCAGGACTGGAACAAGCCACAACTAACCCACAATATCAAGACTGGAACAAGCCACAACTAACCCACAATACCATGACTAAAACAATTCAAAACTAACCCACAATATCAGGACTGGAACAAGTCACAACTAACCCACAATATCAGGACTGAAACAAGCCACAACTAACCCACAATATCAGGACTGGAACAAGCCACAACTAACCCACAATAACAGGACTGGAACAAGCCACAACTAACCCACAATATCAAGACTGGAACAAGCCACAACTAACCCACAATATCAGGACTGGAACAAGCAACAACTAACCCACAATATCAAGACTGGAACAAGCCACAACTAACCCACAATATCAGGACTGGAACAAGCCACAACTAACCAACAATATCAGGACTGGAACAAGCCACAACAAGCCACAACTAACCGACAATATCAGGACTGGAACAAGCAACAACTAACCCACAATATCAAGACTGGAACAAGCCACAACTAACCCACAATATCAGGACTGGAACAAGCCACAACTAACCAACAATATCAGGACTGGAACAAGCCACAACTAACCCACAATATCAGGAATGAAACAAGCCACAACTAACCCACAATATCAGGACTGGAACAAGCCACAACTAACCCACAATATCAGGACTGGAACAAGCCACAACTAACCCACAATATCAAGACTGAAACAAGCCACAACTAACCCACAATATCAGGACTGGAACAAGCCACAACTAACCCACAATATCAGGACTGGAACAAGCCACAACTAACCCACAATATCAGGACTGGAACAAGCCACAACTAACCCACAATATCAGGACTGGAACAAGCCACAACTAACCCACAATATCAGGACTGGAACAAGCCACAACTAACCCACAATATCAGGACTGGAACAAGCCACAACTAACCCACAATATCAGGACTGGAACAAGCCACAACTAACCCACAATATCAGGACTGGAACAAGCCACAACTCAACCACAATATCAGGACTGGAACAAGCCACAACTAACCCACAATATCAGGACTGGAACAAGCCACAACTAACCCACAATATCAGGACTGGAACAAGCCACAACTAACCCACAATATCAGGACTGGAACAAGCCACAACTAACCCACAATATCAGGACTGGAACAAGCCACAACTAACCCACAATATCAGGACTGGAACAAGCCACAACTAACCCACAATATCAGGACTGGAACAAGCCACAACTAACCCACAATATCAGGACTGGAACAAGCCACAACTAACCCACAATATCAGGACTGGAACAAGCCACAACTAACCCACAATATCATGACTGGAACAAGCCACAACTAACCCACAATATCAGGACTGGAACAAGCCACAACTAACCCACAATATCAGGACTGGAACAAGCCACAACTAACTCACAATATCAGGACTGGAACAAGCCACAACTAACCCACAATATCAAGACTGGAACAAGCCACAAATAACCCACAATACCATGATTAAAACAATTCAAAACTAACCCACAATATCAGGACTGGAACAAGCCACAACTAACCCACAATATCACGACTGAAACAAGCCACAACTAACCCACAATATCACGACTGGAACAAGCCACAACTAACCCCCAATATCAGGACTGGAACAAGCCACAACTAACCCACAATATCAAGACTGGAACAAGCCACAACTAACCCACAATACCATGACTAAAACAATTCAAAACTAACCCAGAATATCAGGACTGGAACAAGCAACAACTAACCCACAATATCAGGACTGGAACAAGCCACAACTAACCCACAATATCAGGAATGGAACAAGCCACAACTAACCCACAATATCAGGACTGGAACAAACCACAACTAACCCACAATATCAGGACTGAAACAAGCCACAACTAACCAACAATATCAGGACTGGAACAAGCCACAACTAACCCACAATATCAGGACTGGAACAAGCCACAACTAACCCACAATATCAGGACTGGAACAAACCACAACCAACCCACAATATCAGGACTGGAACAAGCCACAACTAACCCACAATATCAGGACTGGAACAAGCCACAACTAACCCACAATACCATGACTAAAACAATTCAAAACTAACCCACAATATCAGGACTGGAACAAGCCACAACTAACCCACAATATCAGGACTGGAACAAGCCACAACTAACCCACAATATCAGGACTGGAACAAGCCACAACTAACCCACAATATCAAGACTGGAACAAGCCACAAATAACCCACAATACCATGACTAAAACAATTCAAAACTAACCCACAATATCAGGACTGGAACAAGCCACAACTAACCCACAATATCAGGACTGAAACAAGCCAAACTAACCCACAGTATCAGGACTGGAACAAGCCACAACTAACCCACAATATCAGGACTGGAACAAGCCACAACTAACCCACAATATCAGGACTGGAACAAGCCACAACTAACCCACAATACCATGACTAAAACAATTCAAAACTAACCCACAATATCAGGACTGGAACAAGCCACAACTAACCCACAATATCAGGACTGGAACAAGCCACAACTAACCCACAATATCAGGACTGGAACAAGCCACAACTAACCCACAATATCAGGACTGGAACAAGCCACAACTAACCCACAATATCAGGACTGGAACAAACCACAACTAACCCACAATATCAGGACTGGAACAAGCCACAACTAACCCACAATATCAGGACTGGAACAAGCCACAACTAACCCACAATATCAGGACTGGAACAAGCCACAATTAACCCACAATATCAGGACTGGAACAAGCCACAACTAACCCACAATATCAGGACTGGAACAAGCCACAACTAACCCACAATACCATGACTAAAACAATTCAAAACTAACCCACTATATCAGGACTAGAACAAGCCACAACTAACCCACAATATCAGGACAGGAACAAGGCACAACTAACCCACAATATCAGGACTGGAACAAGCCACAACTAACCCACAATATCAAGACTGGAACAAGCCACAAATAACCCACAATAATATGACTAAAACAATTCAAAACTAATCCACAATATCAGGACTGGAACAAGCCACAACTAACCCACAATATCATTACTGAAACAATCCGCAACTAACCCACAATATCAGGACTGGAACAAGCCACAATTAACCCACAATATCAGGACTGGAACAAGCCAAAACTAACCCACAATATCAAGACTGGAACAAGCCACAACTAACCCACAATACCATGACTAAAACAATTCAAAACTAACCCACAATATCAGGACTGGAACAAGCCACAACTAACCCACAATATCAGGACTAGAACAAGCCACAACTAACCCACAATATCGAGACTGTAACAAGCCACAACTAACCCACAATACCATGACTAAAACAATTCAAAACTAACCCACAATATCAGGACTGGAACAAGCCACAACTAACCCACAATATCAGGACTGGAACAAGCCACAACTAACCCACAATATCAGGACTGGAAAAAGCCACAACTAACCCACAATATCAAGACTGGAACAAGCCACAACTAACCCACAATATCAGGACTGGAAAAAGCCACAACTAACCCACAATATCAAGACTGGAACAAGCCACAACTAACCCACAATATCAAGACTGGAACAAGCCACAACTAACCCACAATATCAAGACTGGAACAAGCCACAACTAACCCACAATACCATGACTAAAACAATTCAAAACTAACCTAAAATATCAGGACTGGAACAAGCCACAACTAACCCACAATATCAGGACTGGAACAAGCCACAACTAACCCACAATATCAAGACTGGAACAAGCCACAACTAACGCACAATATCAGGACTGGAACAAGCCACAACTAACCCACAATATCAACACTGGAACAAGCCACAACTAACCCACAATACCATGACTAAAACAATTCAAAACTAACCCACAATATCAGGACTGGAACAAGCCATAATTAACCCACAATATCAGGACTGGAACAAGCCACAACTAACCCACAATATCAGGACAGGAACAAGCCACAATTAACCCACAATATCAGGACTGGAGCAAGCCACAACTAACCCACAATATCAAGACTGGAACAAGCCACAAATAACCCACAATACCATGACTAAAACAATTCAAAACTAACCCACAATATCAGGACTGGAACAAGCCACAACTAACCCTCAATATCAGGACTGAAACAAGCCACAACTAACCCACAATATCAGGACTGGAACAAGCCACAAAAAACCCACAATATCATGACTGGAACAAGCCACAACTAACCCACAATATCAAGACTGGAACAAGCCACAACTAACTTACAATACCATGACTAAAACAATTCAAAACTAACCCACAATATCAGGACTGGAACAAGCCACAACTAACCCACAATATCAGGACTGAAACAAGCCACAACTAACGCACAATATCAGGACTGGAACAAGCCACAACTAACCCACAATATCAGGACTGGAACAAGCCACAACTAACCCACAATATCAAGACTGGAACAAGCCACTACTAACCCACAATATCAGGACTGGAACAAGCCACAACTAACCCACAATATCAGGACTGGAACAAGCCACAACTAACCCACAATATCAAGACTGGAACAAGCCACAACTAACCCACAATATCAGGACTGGAACAAGCCACAACTAACCCACAATATCAGGACTGGGACAAGCCACAACTAACCCACAATATCAGGACTGAAACAAGCCACAACTAACCCACAATATCAGGACTGGAACAAGCCACAACTAACACACAATATCAGGACTGGAACAAGCCATAACTAACAAACAATATCAGGACTGAAACAAGCCACAACTAACCCACAATATCAGGACTGGAACAAGCCACAACTAACCCACAATATCAGGACTGGAACAAACCACAACTAACCCACAATATCAGGGCTGAAACAAGCCACAACTAACCCACAATATCAGGACTGGAACAAGCCACAACTAACCCACAATATCAGGACTGGAACAAGCCACAACTAACCCACAATATCAGGACTGGAACAAGCCACAACTAACCCACAATATCAGGAATGAAACAAGCCACAACTAACCCACAATATCAGGACTGGAACAAGCCACAACTAACCCACAATATCAGGACTGGAACAAACCACAACTAACCCACAATATCAGGACTGGAACAAACCACAACTAACCCACAACATCAGGACTGGAACAAGCCACAACTAACCCACAATATCAGGACTGGAACAAGCCACAACTAACCCACAATATCAGGACTGAAACAAGCCACAACTAACCCACAATACCATGACTAAAACAATTCAAAACTAACCCACAATATCATGACTGGAACAAGCCACAACTAACCCACAATATCAAGACTGGAACAAGCCACAACTAACCCACAATATCAGGACTGGAACAAGCCACAACTAACCCACAATATCAAGACTGGAACAAGCCAAAACTAACCCACAATATCAAGACTGGAACAAGCCACAACTAACCCACAATATCAAGACTGGAACAAGCCAAAACTAACCCACAATATCAGGACTGGAACAAGCCACAACGCACAATATCAGGACTGGAACAAGCTACAACCGTCAATATCAAGACTGGAACAAGCCACAACAAACCCACAATATCAGGACTGGAACAAGCCACAACTAACCCACAATATCAGGACTGGAACAAGCCACAACTAACTCATAATATCAGGACTGGAACAAGCCACAACTAACCCACAATATCAGGACTGGAACAAGCCACAACTAACTCATAATATCAGGACTGGAACAAGCCACAACTAACCCACAATATCAAGACTGGAACAAGCCACAACTAACCCACAATATCAGGACTGGAACAAGCCACAATAAACCAACAATATCTTGACTGGAACAAGCCACAACTAACCCACAATATCAGGACTGGAACAAGCTACAACTAACTCATAATATCAGGACTGGAACAAGCCACAACTAAACCACAATATCATGACTGGGACAAGCCACAACTAACCCACAATATCAGGACTGGAACAAGCCACAACTAACCCACAATATCAGGACTGGAACAAGCCACAACCCACAATATCAAGACTGCAACAAGCCACAACTAACCCACAATATCAGAACTGGAACAAGCCACAACTAACCCACAATATCAGGATTGGAACAAGCCACAACTCACAATATCAAGACTGGAACAAGCCACAACTAACCCACAATATCAGGACTGGAACAAGCCATAACCCACAATATCAATACTGGAACAAGCCACAACTAGCCCACAATGTCAAGATTGGAACAAGCCAAAACTAACCCACAGTATCAGGACTGGAACAAGCCACAACTAACCCACAATATCAACACTGGAACAATCCACAACTAACCCACAATATCAGGACTGGAACAAGCCACAACCCACAATATCAAGATTGGAACAAACCACAACTAACCCACAATACCATGACTACAATAGTTCACAACTAACCCACAATATCAAGATTGGAACAAGCCACAACTAACCCACAATACCATGACTACAATAGTTCACAAATAACCCACAATATCAGGACTGGAACAAGCCACAACTAACCCACAATATCAGGACTGGAACAAGCCACAACTAACCCACAATATCAAGACTGGAACAAGCCACAACTAACCCACAATATCAGGACTGGAACAAGCCACAACTAACCCACAATATCAAGACTGGAACAAGCCACAACTAACCCACAATATCAGGACTGGAACAAGCCACAACTAACCCACAATATCAGGACTGGAACAAGCCACAACTAACCCACAATATCAGGACTGAAACAAGCCACAACTAACCCACAATATCAGGACTGGAACAAGCCACAACTAACCCACAATATCAGGACTGGAACAAGCCACAACTAACCCACAATATCAAGACTGGAACAAGCCATAACTAACCCACAATACCATGACTAAGACAATTCAAAACTAACCCACAATATCAGAACTGGAACAAGCCACAACTAACCCACAATATCAGGACTGAAACAAGCCACAACTAACCCACAATGTCAGGACTGGAACAAGCCACAACTAACCCACAATATCAGGACTGGAACAAGCCACAACTAACCCACAATATCAAGACTGGAACAAGCCACAACTAACCCACAATACCATGACTAAAGCAATTCAAAACTAACCCACAATATCAGGACTGGAACAAGTCACAACTAACCCTCAATATTAGGACTGAAACAAGCCACAACTAACCCACAATATCAGGACTGGAACAAGCCACAACTAACCCACAATATCAGGACTGGAACAAGCCACAACTAACCCACAATATCAAGACTGGAACAAGCCACAACTAACCCACAATATCAGGACTGGAACAAGCCACAACTAACCCACAATATCGGGACTGGAACAAGCAACAACTAACCCACAATATCAAGACTGGAACAAGCCACAACTATCCCACAATATCAGGACTGGAACAAGCCACAACTAACCCACAATATCAGGACTGGAACAAGCCACAATTAACCCACAATATCAGGACTGAAACAAGCCACAACTAACCCACAATATCAGGACTGGAACAAGACACAACTAACCCACAATATCAGGACTGGAACAAGGCACAACTAACCCACTAGCTGGTTCGTGTGTAGGTCATTGTAAGTCACTGCGTAATAGCCACCAGTACTGTCTATTGTAGTACCATTGTTGTAGTACCAGTGTCGTATCACCAGTGATGTGGTACCAGTGTTGTAGTGCTAGTGTTGTAGTTTCAGTGTGTTAGTGCCAGTGTTGTATTTCAGTGTTTTAGTTCCAATGCTGTAATGTGCTGTAGTGCCAGTGTTACAGTTCCAGTGTTGCAATGCCAGTGTTGCACTTCCAGTGTTGTAATGCCAGTGGTTTAATACCAAAGTCGTAGTGCCAGTGTTGTAGTGCTAGTCTTGCAGTTCTAGTGTTGCAATGCCAGTGTTGCAGTTCCAATGTTGTAGTGCCAGTCTTGTAGTAAGTGTTGCTTCTGTTGTAGCACAAGTGTTGTGTAGTAATGCCATTGATGTAGTATCAGTGTTGTTACTCTTACAGTGTTGCAGTGCCGGTGTTGTATTGCTTATAATGTAGTTCAAGTGCTGTTTATGTTGCAGTACCAGTGTTGTTTGTGTTACAGTGTAGCAGTTCCAGTGTTGTTTGTGTTACAGTGTTGCAGGGCCAGTGTTTTCTTTTGCGGTACAGTGTTGCAGCGCCAGTGTTGTTTGTGTTACAGTGCTGCAGCGCCAGTGTTGTTTGTGTTACAGTGTTGCAGGGCCAGTGTTTTTTTGTGTGTTACAGTGTTGCAGCGCCAGTGCTGTTTGTTACAGTGCCAGTGTTGTTTGTGCTACAGTGCCAGAGTTGTTTGTATTACAGTGCCAGTGTTGTTTATGTTACAGTGTTGCAGTGCCAGTGTTCTTTTTGTTAGTGTTGCAGTGCCAGTGTTGTGTTACAGTGTTGCACTGCCTGTGTTGTTTGTGTTAGAGTGCCAGTGTTTTGAGTTACAGTGTAGCAGTGCCAGTGTTGTTTGTGTTACATTATAGCAGTGCAAGTGTTGTTTATGTTAGAGTGTTGCGCTGCCAGTGTTGTTTTTGTTACAGTGCCAGTGTTGTTTGTGTTACAGTGTTGCAGTGCCAGTATTGTTTCTGTTAGTGTTGCGCTGCCAGTGTTGTTTGTGCTACAGTGTTGCAGTGTCAGTGTTGTTTTTGTTACAGTGCCAGTGTTGTTTGTGCTACAGTGCCAGTGTTGTTTATGCTACAGTGCCAGTGTTGTTTGTGTTACAGTGTCAGTGTTGTTTGTGTTACAGTGTTGCAGTGCCAGTGTTGTTTGTGTTACAGTGTTGCAGTGCCAGTGTTGTTTGTGTTACAGTGTTGCAGTGCCAGTGTTGTTTGTGTTACAGTGTTGCAGTGCCAGTGTTGTTTTTGTTACAGTGCCAGTGTTGTTTGTGCTACAGTGCCAGTGTTGTTTGTGCTACAGTGCCAGAGTTGTTTGTGTTACAGTGCCAGTGTTGTTTGTGTTACAGTGTTGCAGTGCCAGTGTTGTTTGTGATACAGTGTTGCAGTGACAGTGTTATACTGATTATACTGAAGATCAAGTGTTGTTTCTAATGCAGTGCAAATGTTTTAGCGTCAGTGTTGCAGTGCCAGTGTTGTAGTGCCAGTGTTGTAGTGCCAGCGTTGTAGTGCCAGTGTTGTAGTGCCAGTGTTGTAGTGCCAGTGTTGTAGTGCCAGTGTTGTAGTGCCAGTGTTGTAGTGCCAGTGTTGTAGTGCCAGTGTTGCAGTGCCAGTGTTGTAGTGCCAGTGTTGTAGTGCCAGTGTTGTAGGGCCAGTGTTGTAGTGCCAGTGTTGTAGTGCCAGTGTTGTAGTGCCAGTGTTGTAGTGCCAGTGTTGTAGTGCCAGTGTTGTAGTGCCAGTGTTGCAGTGCCAGTGTTGTAGTGCCAGTGTTGTAGTGCCAGTGTTGTAGTGCCAGTGTTGTAGTGCCAGTGTTGCAGTGCCAGTGTTGTAGTGCCAGTGTTGCAGTGCCAGTGTTGTAGTGCCAGTGTTGTAGTGCCAGTGTTGTAGTGCCAGTGTTGTAGTGCCAGTGTTGTAGTGCCAGTGTTGTAGTGCCAGTGTTGTAGTGCCAGTGTTGTAGTGCCAGTGTTGTAGTGCCAGTGTTGCAGTGCCAGTGTTGTAGTGCCAGTGTTGTAGTGCCAGTGTTGTAGTGCCAGTGTTGTAGTGCCAGTGTTGTAGTGCCAGTGTTGTAGTGCCAGTGTTGTAGTGCCAGTGTTGCAGTGCCAGTGTTGTAGTGCCAGTGTTGTAGTGCCAGTGTTGTAGTGCCAGTGTTGTAGTGCCAGTGTTGTAGTGCCAGTGTTGTAGTGCCAGTGTTGCAGTGCCAGTGTTGTAGTGCCAGTGTTGTAGTGCCAGTGTTGTAGTGCCAGTGTTGTAGTGCCAGTGTTGTAGTGCCAGTGTTGTAGTGCCAGTGTTGTAGTGCCAGTGTTGTAGTGCCAGTGTTGCAGTGCCAGTGTTGTAGTGCCAGTGTTGTAGTGCCAGTGTTGTAGTGCCAGTCTTGTAGTGCCAGTGTTGTAGTGCCAGTGTTGTAGTGCCAGTGTTGTAGTGCCAGTGTTGTAGTGCCAGTGTTGTAGTGCCAGTGTTGTAGTGCCAGTGTTGTAGTGCCAGTGTTGTAGTGCCAGTGTTGCAGTGCCAGTGTTGTAGTGCCAGTGTTGTAGTGCCAGTGTTGTAGTGCCAGTGTTGTAGTGCCAGTGTTGTAGTGCCAGTGTTGTAGTGCCAGTGTTGTAGTGCCAGTGTTGTAGTGCCAGTGTTGTAGTGCCAGTGTTGTAGTGCCAGTGTTGTAGTGCCAGTACTGCAGTGACAGTGCTGTAGTGCCAGTGTTGTAGTGCCAGTGTTGTAGTGCCAGTGTTGTATTGCCAGTGCTGTAGTGCCAGTGTTGTAGTTCCAATACTGTAGTGCCAGTGTTGTATTGCCAGTACTGCAGTGACAGTGCTGTAGTGCCAGTGTTGTAGTGCCAGTGTTGTAGTGCCAGTGTTGTATTGCCAGTGCTGTAGTGCCAGTGTTGTAGTTCCAATACTGTAGTGCCAGTGTTGTATTGCCAGTACTGCAGTGACAGTGCTGTAGTGCCAGTGTTGTAGTGCCAGTGTTGTAGTGCCAGTGTTGTATTGTCAGTGCTGTAGTGCCAGTGTTGTAGTTCCAATACTGTAGTGCCAGTGTTGTATTGCCAGTACTGCAGTGACAGTGCTGTAGTGCCAGTGTTGTAGTGCCAATACTATAGTGCCAGTGTTGTATTGCCAGTACTGCAGTGACAGTGCTGTAGTGCCAGTGTTGTAGTGCCAATACTATAGTGCCAGTGTTGTATTGCCAGTACTGCAGTGCCAGTGCTGTAGTGCCAGTGTTGTAGTGCCAATATTGTAGTGCCAGTGTTGTATTGCCAGTACTGTAGTGCCAATGCTGTAGTGCCAGTGTTGTAGTGCCACTGCTGTAGTGCCAGTGATGTATTGCCAGTGCTGTAGTGCCAGTGTTGTAGTGCTAGTGTTGTGCCAGTGTTGCAGTATCAGTGTTTTAATGCCAGTGTTGTAATAGGAGTGTTGTAGTAGCAGTATTATAGTGCCAGTGTTGTAGTGCCAGTGTTGTAGTGCCAGTGTTGTGCCAGTGTTGCAGTATCAGTGTTGTAGTGCCAGTGTTGTAGTAGCAGTGTTGTAGTAGCAGTATTGTAGTGCCAGTGTTGTAGTGCCGGTGTTGTTTCTGTTGTAGTGCCAGTGTTGTAGAGACAGTATTGCAGTGCTAGTGTTGGTTCTGTTGTAGTGCCAATCTTGTAGTGGCAGTATTGAAGTGCCAGTGTTGGTTCTGTTGTAGTGCCAATCTTGTAGTGGCAGTATTGAAGTGCCAGTGTTGGTTCTGTTGTAGTGCCAATCTTGTAGTGGCAGTATTGAAGTGCCAGTGTTGCTTCTGTTGTAGTGCAAGTGTTGTTGTGCCATTGTTGTACAGCTAGTGTTGTAGTGTCAGATTTGTAGTATCAGTGTTGTAGTGCCAGTGTTGTAGCGCCAGTGTCGCTTCCACTGTAGTGCCTGTGTTGCAGTTCCCGTGTTGTAACTGCTGCAGTGTTGTAGTGTAGTGAAGTGGAAGTGTTGTAGTACCAGTGTTGTAGTGCCAGTGTTGTAGTGTCAGTGGTGTAGTACAAGTGTTGTGCCAATGTTGTAGTGTCAGTGGTGTAATGCAAGTGTTGTGCCAGTGTTGTAGTGCCAGTGGTGTAGTACAAGTGTTGTGCCAGTGTTGTAGTGTCAGTGGTATAATGCAAGTGTTGTGCCAGTGTTGTAGTGCCAGTGATGCAGTGCAAGTGTTGTGCCAGTGTTGCAGCGCCAGTGCTGTTTGTGTTACAGTGCCAGTGTTGTTTGTGCTACAGTGCCAGAGTTTTGTGTTACAGTGCCAGTGTTGTTTATGTTACAGTGTTGCAGTGCCAGTGTTGTTTTTGTTAGTGTTGCAGTGCCAGTGTTGTGTTACAGTGTTGCACTGCCTGTGTTGTTTGTGTTACAGTGCCAGTGTTATGTTACAGTGTAGCAGTGCCAGTGTTGTTTGTGTTACAGTGTTGCAGTGTCAGTGTTGTTTGTGTTACAGTGCCAGTGTTGTTTGTGTTACAGTGTTGCAGTGCCAGTGTTGTTTCTGTTACAGTGTTGCGCTGCCAGTGTTGTTTGTGTTACATTGTAGCAGTGCCAGTGTTGTTTGTGTTACAGTGTTGCAGTGTCAGTGTTGTTTGTGTTACAGTGCCAGTGTTGTTTGCGCTACAGTGCCAGAGTTGTTTGTGTTACAGTGCCAGTGTTGTTTGTGTTAGAGTGTTGCAGTGCCAGTGTTATTTGTGTTACAGTGTTGCAGTGCCAGTGTTGTTTTTGTTACAGTGTTGCAGTGACAGTGTTGTATTACAGTGTTGCACTGCCAGTGTTCTTTGTGTTACAGTGTAGCAGTGCCAGTGTTTTTTGTGTTACAGTGCCAGTGTTATTTATGTTACAGTGTTGCGCTGCCAGTGTTGTTTGTGTTAGAGTGTTGCACTGCCAGTGTTGCTTGTGTTACAGTGTCAGTGTTGTTTGTGTTACAGTGTTGCAGTGCCGATGTTACAGTGTTACAGTGCCAGTGATGTTTGTGTTACAGTGTTGCAGTGCCAGTGTTGCTTGAGTTACAGTGTTGCAGTGCCAGTGTTGCTTGAGTTACAGTGTTGCAGTGCCAGTGTTGTTTGCGTTACAGTGTTGCAGTGCCAGTGTTGTTTGTATTAAAGTGTTGCAGTGCCATTGTTGTTTGTGTTACAGCGTAGCAGTGCCAGTGTTGTGTTACAGAGTAGCAGTGCCAGTGTTGTGTTACAGTGTAGCAGTGCCATTGTTGTTTGTGTTACAGCGTAGCAGTGCCAGTGTTGTGTTACAGCGTAGCAGTGCCATTGTTGTTTGTGTTACACTGTTGCAGTGCCAGTGTTGTGTTACAGTGCTGCAGTGACAGTGTTGTTTGTGTTACAGTGTTGCAATGCCAGTGTTGTTTGTGTCACAGTGTTGCAGTACCAGTGTTGTTTGTGTTACAATGTTGCAGTGCCAGTGTTGTTTGTGATACAGTGTTGCAGTGCAAGTGTTGTTTCTGTTACAGTGTTGCAGTGTCAGTGTTGTTTTTGTTACAGTGCCAGTGTTGTTTGTGTTACAGTGTTGCAGTGCCAGTGTTGTTTCTGTTACAGTGTTGCGCTGCCAGTGTTGTTTGTGTTACAGTGTCAGTGTTGTTTGTGTTACAGTGCCAGTGTTGTTTGTGTTACAGTGCCAGTGTTGTTTGTGCTACAGTGCCAGAGTTGTTTGTGTTACAGTGCCAGTGTTGTTTGTGTTACAGTGTTGCAGTGCCAGTGTTGTTTGTGATAGAGTGTTGCAGTGACAGTGTTATACTGATTATACTGAAGATCAAGTGGTGTTTCTAATGCAGTGCAAATGTTTTAGCGTCAGTGTTGCAGTGCCAATGTTGTAGTGCCAGTGTTGTAGTGCCAGTGTTGTAGTGCCAGCGTTGTAGTGCCAGTGTTGTAGTGCCAGTGTTGTAGTGCCAGTGTTGTAGTGCCAGTGTTGTAGTGCCAGTGTTGTAGTGCCAGTGTTGTAGTGCCAGTATTGCAGTGCCAGTGTTGTAGTGCCAGTGTTGTAGTGCCAGTGTTGTAGTGCCAGTGTTGTAGTGCCAGTGTTGCAGTGCCAGTGTTGTAGTGCCAGTGTTGTAGTGCCAGTGTTGTAGTGCCAGTGTTGTAGTGCCAGTGTTGTAGTGCCAGTATTGCAGTGCCAGTGTTGTAGTGCCAGTGTTGTAGTGCCAGTATTGCAGTGCCAGTGTTGTAGTGCCAGTGTTGTAGTGCCAGTGTTGTAGTGCCAGTATTGCAGTGCCAGTGTTGTAGTGCCAGTGTTGTAGTGCCAGTATTGCAGTGCCAGTGTTGTAGTGCCATTGTTGTAGTGCCAGTGTTGTAGTGCCAGTATTGCAGTGCCAGTGTTGTAGTGCCAGTGTTGTAGTGCCAGTATTGCAGTGCCAGTGTTGTAGTGCCAGTGTTGTAGTGCCAGTGTTGTAGTGCCAGTGTTGTAGTGCCAGTGTTGCAGTGCCAGTGTTGTAGTGCCAGTGTTGTAGTGCCAGTGTTGTAGTGCCAGTGTTGTAGTGCCAGTGTTGTAGTGCCAGTGTTGTAGTGCCAGTGTTGTAGTGCCAGTGTTGTAGTGCCAGTGTTGTAGTGCCAGTGTTGTAGTGCCAGTATTGCAGTGCCAGTGTTGTAGTGCCAGTGTTGTAGTGCCAGTGTTGTAGTGCCAGTGTTGTAGTGCCAGTGTTGTAGTGCCAGTGTTGTAGTGCCAGTGTTGTAGTGCCAGTATTGCAGTGCCAGTGTTGTAGTGCCAGTGTTGTAGTGCCAGTATTGCAGTGCCAGTGTTGTAGTGCCAGTGTTGTACTGCCAGTGTTGTAGTGCCAGTATTGCAGTGCCAGTGTTGTAGTGCCAGTGTTGTAGTGCCAGTATTGCAGTGCCAGTGTTGTAGTGCCAGTGTTGTAGTGCCAGTGTTGTAGTGCCAGTATTGCAGTGCCAGTGTTGTAGTGCCAGTGTTGTAGTGCCAGTATTGCAGTGCCAGTGTTGTAGTGCCAGTGTTGTAGTGCCAGTGTTGTAGTGCCAGTATTGCAGTGCCAGTGTTGTAGTGCCAGTGTTGTAGTGCCAGTATTGCAGTGCCAGTGTTGTAGTGCCAGTGTTGTAGTGCCAGTGTTGTAGTGCCAGTATTGCAGTGCCAGTGTTGTAGTGCCAGTGTTGTAGTGCCAGTATTGCAGTGCCAGTGTTGTAGTGCCAGTGTTGTAGTGCCAGTATTGCAGTGCCAGTGTTGTAGTGCCAGTGTTGTAGTGCCAGTATTGCAGTGCCAGTGTTGTAGTGCCAGTGTTGTAGTGCCAGTATTGCAGTGCCAGTGTTGTAGTGCCAGTGTTGTAGTGCCAGTGTTGTAGTGCCAGTGTTGTAGTGCCAGTGTTGTAGTGCCAGTGTTGTAGTGCCAGTGTTGTAGTGCCAGTGTTGTAGTGCCAGTGTTGTAGTGCCAGTGTTGTAGTGCCAGTGTTGTAGTGCCAGTGTTGTAGTGCCAGTGTTGTAGTGCCAGTGTTGTAGTGCCAGTGTTGTAGTGCCAGTGTTGTAGTGCCAGTGTTGTAGTGCCAGTATTGCAGTGCCAGTGTTGTAGTGCCAGTGTTGTAGTGCCAGTGTTGTAGTGCCAGTGTTGTAGTGCCAGTGTTGTAGTGCCAGTGTTGTAGTGCCAGTATTGCAGTGCCAGTGTTGTAGTTCCAGTGTTGTAGTGCCAGTGTTGTAGTGCCAGTGTTGTATTGCCAGTGCTGTAGTGCCAGTGTTGTAGTTCCAATACTGTAGTGCCAGTGTTGTATTGCCAGTACTGCAGTGACAGTGCTGTAGTGCCAGTGTTGTAGTGCCAGTGTTGTAGTGCCAGTGTTGTATTGCCAGTGCTGTAGTGCCAGTGTTGTAGTTCCAATACTGTAGTGCCAGTGTTGTAGTGCCAGTGTTGTATTGCCAGTGCTGTAGTGCCAGTGTTGTAGTGCCAGTGTTGTAGTGCCAGTGTTGTAGTGCCAGTGTTGTATTGCCAGTGCTGTAGTGCCAGTGTTGTAGTTCCAATACTGTAGTGCCAGTGTTGTAGTGCCAGTGTTGTATTGCCAGTGCTGTAGTGCCAGTGTTGTAGTGCCAGTGTTGTAGTGCCAGTGTTGTAGTGCCAGTGTTGTAGTGCCAGTGTTGTATTGCCAGTGCTGTAGTGCCAGTGTTGTAGTTCCAATACTGTAGTGCCAGTGTTGTGCCAGTGTTGTATTGCCAGTGCTGTAGTGCCAGTGTTGTAGTTCCAATACTGTAGTGCCAGTGTTGTATTGCCAGTACTGCAGTGACAGTGCTGTAGTGCCAGTGTTGTAGTGCCAGTGTTGTAGTGCCAGTGTTGTATTGTCAGTGCTGTAGTGCCAGTGTTATAGTTCCAATACTGTAGTGCCAGTGTTGTATTGCCAGTACTGCAGTGACAGTGCTGTAGTGCCAGTGTTGTAGTGCCAGTGTTGTAGTGCCAGTGTTGTAGTGCCAGTGTTGTAGTGCCAATACTGTAGTGCCAGTGTTGTATTGCCAGTGCTGTAGTGCCAGTGTTGTAGTGCCAATACTGTAGTGCCAGTGTTGTATTGCCAGTACTGCAGTGCCAGTGCTGTAGTGCCAGTGTTGTAGTGCCAATATTGTAGTGCCAGTGTTGTATTGCCAGTACTGTAGTGCCAATGCTGTAGTGCCAGTGTTGTAGTGCCAGTGCTGTAGTGCCAGTGATGTATTGCCAGTGCTGTAGTGCCAGTGTTGTAGTGCTAGTGTTGTGCCAGTGTTGCAGTATCAGTGTTGTAGTGCCAGTGTTGTAATAGGAGTGTTGTAGTAGCAGTATTATAGTGCCAGTGTTGTAGTGCCAGTGTTGTGCCAGTGTTGCAGTATCAGTGTTGTAGTGCCAGTGTTGTAGTAGCAGTGTTGTAGTAGCAGTATTGTAGTGCCAGTGTTGTAGTGCCGGTGTTGTTTCTGTTGTAGTGTCAGTGTTGTTTCTGTTGTAGTGCCAGTGTTGTAGAGACAGTATTGCAGTGCCAGTGTTGGTTCTGTTGTAGTGCCAATCTTGTAGTGGCAGTATTGAAGTGCCAGTGTTGCTTCTGTTGTAGTGCAAGTGTTGTTGTGCCATTGTTGTACAGCTAGTGTTGTAGTGGCAGAGTTGTAGTATCAGTGTTGTAGTGCCAGTGTTGTAGCGCCAGTGTCGCTTCCACTGTAGTGCCTGTGTTGCAGTTCCCGTGTTGTAACTGCTGCAGTGTTGTAGTGAAGTGGAAGTGTTGTAGTACCAGTGTTGTAGTGCCAGTGTTGTAGTGTCAGTGGTGTAGTACAAGTGTTGTGCCAGTGTTGTAGTGTCAGTGGTGTAATGCAAGTGTTGTGCCAGTGTTGTAGTGCCAGTGGTGTAGTACAAGTGTTGTGCCAGTGTTGTAGTGTCAGTGGTGTAATGCAAGTGTTGTGCCAGTGTTGTAGTGCCAGTGGTGTAGTACAAGTGTTTTGCCAGTGTTGTAGTGTCAGTGGTATAATGCAAGTGTTGTGCAAGTGTTGTAGTGCCAGTGATGTAGTGCAAGTGTTGTGCCAGTGTTGTAGTGCCAGTGATGTAGTGCAAGTGTTGTGCCAGTGTTGTAGTGTCAGTAGTGTAGTGCCAGTGGTGTAGTACAAGTGTTGTGTCAGTGTTGTGGTGCCCGTGTAGTAGTGTCAGTGCAGTAATGCCAGTGTTGTAGTGCCAGTGTAGTAGTGCCAGTGTAGTAGTGTCAGTGTTGCAGTGCCATTGTAATAATGCCAGTGTTGTCGTGCCAGTGTAGTAGTGTCATTGTAGTGATGCCAGTGTAGTAGTGCCAGTGTAGAAGTGCCAGTGTAGTAGTGCCAGTGTAGTAGTGCCAGTGTAGTAGTGCCAGTGTAGTAGTGCCAGTGTAGTAGTGCCATTGTAGTAGTGACAGAGTTGTTGTGCCAGTATTGTAGTAATAATGTAGTAGTGCCAGTATTGTCGTGCCAGTGTAGTAGTGCCAGTGTAGTAATGCCAGTGTAGTAGTGCAAGTGTTCTAGTGCCAGTGTAGTAGTGCCAGTGTTGTAGTGCCGGTGTTGTCGTGCAAGTGTTGTAGTGCCAGTGTAGTAGTGCCAGGGTTGTCGTGCAAGTGTAGTAGTGTCAGTGTAGTAGTGCCAGTGTTGTCGTACCAGTGTAGTAGTGCCATTGTAGTGGTGTCAGTGTAGCGCCAGTATAGTAGTGCCAGTGTTGTCGTGCCAGTGTAGTAGTGCCAGTGTAGTAATGCCAGTGTAATAGTGTCAGTGTTGTCGTGCCAGTGTTGTCGTGCCAGTGTAGTAGTGCCAGTGTAGTAATGCCAGTGTAGTAGTGCCAGTGTTGTAGTGCCAGTGTAGTAGTGCCAGTGTAGTAGTGCCAGTGTAGTAGTGCCAGTGTTGTAGTGCCAGTGTTGTCGTGCCAGTGTAGTAGTGCCAGTGTAGTAGTGCCAGTGTAGTAGTGCAAGTGTTATCGTGCCAGTGTAGTAGTGCCAGTGTAGTAGTGGCAGTGTTGTCGTGCCAGTGTAGTAGTGCCAGTGTTGTAGTGCCAGTGTTGTAGTGCAAGTGTAGTAGTGCCAGTGTTGTAGTGCAAGTGTAGTAGTGCCAGTGTTGTAGTGCCAGTGTAGTAGTGCCAGTGTAGTAGTACAAGTGTTGTCGTGCCAGTGTAGTAGTGCCAGTGTAGTAGTGCCAGTGTTGTAGTGCAAGTGTAGTAGTGCCAGTGTAGTAGTGCAAGAGTTATCGTGCCAGTGTAGTAGTGCCAGTGTTGTCGTGCAAGTGTAGTAGTGCCAGTGAAGTAGTGCCAGTGTTGTCGTGACAGTGTAGTAGTGCCAGTGTAGTAGTGCCAGTGTTGTCGTGCCAGTGTAGTAGCGCCAGTGTAGTAGTGCCAGTGTAGTAGAGCCAGTGTAGCAGTGCCAGTGTTGCCGTGCCAATGTAGTAGTGCCAGTGTAGTAGTGCCAGTGTAGTAGTGTCAGTGTAGCAGTGCCAGTGTTGCCGTGCCAATGTAGTAGTGCCAGTGTAGTAGTGCCAGTGTAGTAGTGCCAGTGTAGTAGTGCCAGTGTAGTAGTGCCAGTGTAGTAGTGCCAGTGTAGTAGTGTCAGTGTAGTAGTGCCAGTGTTATCGTGCCAGTGTAATAGTGAGAGTGTAGTAGTGCCAGTGTAGTAGTGCCAGTGCAGTAGTGTCAGTGTAGTAGTGCCAGTGTAGTATTGTCAGTGTAGTAGTGCCAGTGTTATCGTGCCAGTGTAGTAGTGCCAGTGTTGCCGTGCCAGTGTAGTAGTGCCAGTGTAGTAGTGCCAGTGTAGTAGTGCCAGTGTAGTAGTGCCAGTGTAGTAGTGCCAGTGTAGTAGTGCCAGTGTAGTAGTGCCAGTGTTGCCGTGCCAGAGTAGTAGTGTCAGTGTAGTAGTGCCAGTGTTATCGTGCCAGTGTAGTAGTGCCAGTGTTGCCGTGCCAGTGTAGTGCCAGTGTAGTAGTGCCAGTGTAGTAGTGCCAGTGTAGTAGTGCCAGTGTTGCCGTGCCAGTGTAGTAGTGCCAGTGTAGTAGTGCCAGTGTAGTAGTGCCAGTGTAGTAGTGTCAGTGTAGTAGTGCCTGTGTTGTCGTGCCAGTGTAGTAGTGCCAGTGTAGTAGTGCCAGTGTAGTAGTGCCAGTGTAGTAGTGCCAGTGTTGCCGTGCCAGTGTAGTAGTGTCAGTGTAGTAGTGCCAGTGTTATCGTGCCAGTGTAGTAGTGCCAGTGTTTCCGTGCCAGTGTAGTAGTGCCAGTGTAGTAGTGCCAGTGTAGTAGTACCAGTGTAGTAGTGCCAGTGTTGCCGTGCCAGTGTAGTAGTGCCAGTGTAGTAGTGCCAGTGTAGTAGTGCCAGTGGAGCAGTGCCAGTGTTGCCGTTCCAATGTAGTAGCGCCAGTGTAGTAATGCCAGTGTAGTAGTGCCAGTGTAGCAGTGCCAGTGTTGCCGTGCCAATGTAGTAGTGCCAGTGTAGTAGTGCCAGTGTAGTAGTGCCAGTGTAGTAGTGCCAGTGTAGTAATGCCAGTGTAGTAGTGCCAGTGTAATAGTGTCAGTGTAGTAGTGTCAGTGTTATCGTGCCAGTGTAATAGTGCCAGTGTAGTAGTGCCAGTGTAGTAGTGCCAGTGCAGTAGTGTCAGTGTAGTAGTGCCAGTGTAGTAGTGTCAGTGTAGTAGTGCCAGTGTTATCGTGCCAGTGTAGTAGTGCCAGTGTTGCCGTGCCAGTGTAGTAGTGCCAGTGTAGTAGTGCCAGTGTAGTAGTGCCAGTGTAGTAGTGCCAGTGTAGTAGTGCCAGTGTTGCCGTGCCAGTGTAGTAGTGCCAGTGTAGTAGTGCCAGTGTAGTAGTGCCAGTGTAGTAGTGCCAGTGTTGCCGTGCCAGTGTAGTAGTGTCAGTGTAGTAGTGCCACTGTTATCGTGCCAGTGTAGTAGTGCCAGTGTTGCCGTGCCAGTGTAGTAGTGCCAGTGTAGTAGTGCCAGTGTAGTAGTATCAGTGTAGTAGTGCCAGTGTTGCCGTGCCAGTGTAGTAGTGCCAGTGTAGTAGTGCCAGTGTAGTAGTGCCAGTGTAGTAGTGTCAGTGTAGTAGTGCCTGTGTTGTCGTGCCAGTGTAGTAGTGCCAGTGTAGTAGTGCAAGTGTTGTCGTGCCAGTGTAGTAGTGCCAGTGTAGTAGTGCCAGTGTAGTAGGGTCAGTGTTGTCGTGCCAGTGTAGTAGTGCCAGTGTTATCGTGCCAGTGTAGTAGTGCCAGTGTAGTACTGCAAGGGTTGTCGTGCCAGTGTAGTAGTGCCAGTGTTGCGATGATAGTGTTCTAGAGCCAGTGCTATAGTGCCAGTGTCGCAGTTTCAGTGGTGTAGTGCCAGTGTCGCAGTTTCAGTGGTGTAGTGCCAGTGTAGTAGTACCAGTGTTGTAGTGCCCGTGTTGTAGTTTCAGTGGTGTAGTGCCAGTGTAATAATACCAGTGTTGTAGTGTCGGAGTTGTAGTGCCAGTGTTGTACTGCAGGTGTAATAGACTCAATAATCTATTGCAAGGAATGTTGCGCCAGTGCCATAGTAAGGGTATTGTAGTTCCAGTGTAGTAGTACCATTGCTGAAGTGCCAGTCTTGTAATATCAGTGTTGTAGTGTAGTAGTGCCAATGTTGTAGTGCCAGTTTTGTAGTACCAGTGTTCAAGTGCCAGTGTTTTAGTGCCAGTGTTGTAGTGCCAGTGTTTTAGTGCCAGTATTGTAGTACTAATGTAGTAGTGCCAGTGTTGTAGTGCCAGTTTAGTGACAGTGTTTTAATGCCAGTGTTGTAGTGCGTGTTGTAGTGCCAGTTTTGTAGTGCCAGTGTAGTAGTGCCAGTTTTGTAGTGCTAGTGTTGTAGTACTAATGTAGTAGTGCCAGTGTTGTAGTGCCAGTGTTGTAGTGCCAGTTTTGTAGTGCCAGTGTAGTAGTGCCAGTGTTTTAGTGCCAGTGTAGTAGTGCCAGAGTTGTAGTGCCAGTGTTGTAGTCCCAGTGTTGTAGTGCCAGAGTTGTAGTAATAATGAAGTAGTGCCAGTGTCTTAGTGCCAGTTTTGTAGTGCCAGTGTAGTGACAGTTTTAGTGCCAGTGTTGTAGTACTAATGTAGTAATACCAGCTTTGTAGTGCCAGTGTTGTAGTGCCAGTGTCGTAGTGCCAGTGTTTTAGTGCCAGTGTAATAGTGCCAGAGTTATAGTGCCAATGTTGTAGTCCCAGTGTTGTTGTGCCAGAGTTGTAGTAATAATGTAGTAGTGCCAGTGTTGTAGTGCCAGTTTTGTAGTGCCGGTGTAGTAGTGCCATTGTAGTGCCTGTGCGTTAGTGCCAGTATTGTAGAACTAATGTAGTAGTGCCAGTTTTGTAGTGCCAGTGTAATAGTGTCAATGTTGTAGTGCCAGTGCTTTAGTGCCAGTGTTGCAGTGCCAGTGTAATAGTGCCATAGTTGTAGTGCCAGTGTTGTAGTGCCTGTGTTGTAGTGCCTGTGTTGTAGTCCCAGTGTTGAAGTGCCAGTGTAATAGTGCCGGTATTGTATTAGCAGTGTAGTAGTGCCAAAGTTGTAGTGCCAGTTTTGTAGTGACTATGTTGTAGTGCCAGTGCAATAGTGCCAATGTAAGGGCTAGTGTTGCAGCGCCAATGTAGTAGTGCCAGTGCTTTAGTGCAAGTGTTGTATTGTTAGTGATGTAGTGCCTATGTAAGTGCCAGTGTTGTAGTGCCATTGCATGGTTGCATGACAAAAATGGTTGTATGCCCCTTTGGTTGTTGTAATAATGATAATAATAATAATAATAATAATAATAATAATAATAATAATAATAATAATAATAATAATAATAATAATAATCTTTATTTCTACCAGTACATGACACAACTTATACAGACCATAGCTGACACCTATGACATACTAATAGCCTGGTTGACCAGGCTAGCACCAGACGAGCCTGGCCCATGCCCGGGCTCCGGGAATAGCATGATTCTTGAAACTCATCAAAGGTAAAGGCAGGTGTAAGGTGACTAACACCCAGGTACCTACTTACTGCTAGGTGAACAGTGACAGCAGGTGTAAGGTGACTAACACCCAGGTACCTACTTACTGCTAGGTGAACAGTGACAGCAGGTGTAAGGTGACTAACACCCAGGTACCTACTTACTGCTAGGTGAACAGTGACAGCAGGTGTAAGGTGACTAACACCCAGGTACCTACTTACTGCTAGGTGAACATAGACAGCAGGTGTAAGGTGACTAACACCCAGGTACCTACTTACAGCTAGGTGAACAGTGACAGCAGGTGTAAGGTGACTAACACCCAGGTACCTACTTACTGCTAGGTGAACAGTGACAGCAGGTGTAAGGTGACTAACACCCAGGTACCTACTTACTGCTAGGTGAACAGTGACAGCAGGTGTAAGGTGACTAACACCCAGGTACCTACTTACTGCTAGGTGAACATAGACAGCAGGTGTAAGGTGACTAACACCCAGGTACCTACTTACAGCTAGGTGAACAGTGACAGCAGGTGTAAGGTGACTAACACCCAGGTACCTACTTACTGCTAGGTGAACAGTGACAGCAGGTGTAAGGTGACTAACACCCAGGTACCTACTTACTGCTAAGTGAACAGGGACAGCAAGTGTAAGCTAACTAACACCCAGGTACCTACTTACTGCTAGGTGAACAGGGACAGCAGGTGTAAGGTGACTAACACCCAGGTACCTACTTACTGCTAGGTGAACAGGGACAGCAGGTGTAAGGTGACTAACACCCAGGTACCTACTTACTGCTAGGTGAACAGGGACAGCAGGTGTAAGGTGACTAACACCCAGGTACCTACTTACTGCTAGGTGAACAGGGACAGCAGGTGTCTTAAGAAAGCACTTCTTAATGCTTCCAACCGTACAGGAGATCGAACCTTGGACCTCAGTGTGTAAGGCAAGTGCGCTACCAACCCGGCTACGGGACACTTCTTAAGTTGTATTTTGTATGGCCCTATGGTAGTATGGCCCTATGGTAGTATGGTCCTATGGTAGTATGGTCCTATTGAAGTATGGCCCTATGGTAGTATGGTCCTATGGTAGTATGGTCCTATGGTAGTATGGCCCTATGGTAGTATGGCCCTATGGTAGTATGGTCCTATGGTAGTATGGCCCTATGGTAGTATGGCCCTATGGTAGTATGGTCCTATGGTAGTATGGCCCTATGGTAGTATGGTCCTATGGTAGTATGGTCCTATGGTAGTATGGTCCTATGGTAGTATGGTCCTATGGTAGTATGGCCCTATGGTAGTATGGCCCTATGGTAGTATGGTCCTATGGTAGTATGGTTCAATGGTAGTATGGCCCTATGGTAGTATGGCCCTATGGTAGTATGGTCCTATGGTAGTATGGCCCTATGGTAGTATGGCCCTATAGTAGTATGGCCCTATGGTAGTATGGTCCTATGGTAGTATGGTCCTATGGTAGTATGGCCCTATGGTAGTATGGCCCTGTGGTAGTATGGTCCTATGGTAGTATGGTCCTATGGTAGTATGGTCCTATGGTAGTATGGCCCTATGGTAGTATGGTCCTATGGTAGTATGGTCCTATGGTAGTATGGCCCTATGGTAGTATGGCCCTATGGTAGTATGGTCCTATGGTAGTATGGCCCTATGGTAGTATGGCCCTATGGTAGTATGGTCCTATGGTAGTATGGCCCTATGGTAGTATGGTCCTATGGTAGTATGGTCCTATGGTAGTATGGTCCTATGGTAGTATGGTCCTATGGTAGTATGGCCCTATGGTAGTATGGCCCTATGGTAGTATGGTCCTATGGTAGTATGGTCCTATGGTAGTATGGCCCTATGGTAGTATGGCCCTATGGTAGTATGGTCCTATGGTAGTATGGCCCTATGGTAGTATGGCCCTATGGTAGTATGGTCCTATGGTAGTATGGTCCTATGGTAGTATGGCCCTATGGTAGTATGGCCCTATGGTAGTATGGCCCTATGGTAGTATGGTCCTATGGTAGTATGGTCCTATGGTAGTATGGCCCTATGGTAGTATGGTTCAATGGTAGTATGGTCCTATGGTAGTATGGTCCTATGGTAGTATGGCCCTATGGTAGTATGGTCCTATGGTAGTATGGTCCTATGGTAGTATGGTCCTATGGTAGTATGGCCCTATGGTAGTATGGTCCTATGGTAGTATGGTCCTATGGTAGTATGGTCCTATGGTAGTATGGTCCTATGGTAGTATGGTCCTATGGTAGTATGGTCCTATGGTAGTATGGTCCTATGGTAGTATGGCCCTATGGTAGTATGGTCCTATGGTAGTATGGTCCTATGGTAGTATGGTCCTATGGTAGTATGGCCCTATGGTAGTATGGCCCAATGGTAGTATGGTCCTATGGTAGTATGGTCCTATGGTAGTATGGTCCTATGGTAGTGTGGCCCTATGGTAGTATGGTCTTATGGTAGTATGGCCCTATGGTAGTATGGTCCTATGGTAGTATGGCCCTATGGTAGTATGGTCCTATGGTAGTATGGTCCTATGGTAGTATGGCCCTATGGTAGTATGGTCCTATGGTAGTATGGTCCTATGGTAGTATGGTCCTATGGTAGTATGGCCCTATGGTAGTATGGTCCTATGGTAGTATGGTCCTATGGTAGTATGGTCCTATGGTAGTATGGTCCTATGGTAGTATGGTCCTATGGTAGTATGGTCCTATGGTAGTATGGTCCTATGGTAGTATGATCCTATGGTAGTATGGCCCTATGGTAGTATGGTCCTATGGTAGTATGGTCCTATGGTAGTATGGCCCTATGGTAGTATGGTCCTATGGTAGTATGGTCCTATGGTAGTATGGTCCTATGGTAGTATGGTCCTATGGTAGTATGGTCCTATGGTAGTATGGTCCTATGGTAGTATGGCCCTATGGTAGTATGGTCCTATGGTAGTATGGTCCTATGGTAGTATGGCCCTATGGTAGTATGGTCCTATGGTAGTATGGTCCTATGGTAGTATGGTCCTATGGTAGTATGGCCCTATGGTAGTATGGTCCTATGGTAGTATGGCCCTATGGTAGTATGGTCCTATGGTAGTATGGCCCTATGGTAGTATGGTCCTATGGTAGTATGGTCCTATGGTAGTATGGCCCTATGGTAGTATGGTCCTATGGTAGTATGGTCCTATGGTAGTATGGCCCTATGGTAGTATGGTCCTATGGTAGTATGGCCCTATGGTAGTATGGTCCTATGGTAGTATGGTCCTATGGTAGTATGGCCCTATGGTAGTATGGTCCTATGGTAGTATGGCCCTATAGTAGTATGGTCCTATGGTAGTATGGTCCTATGGTAGTATGGTTCTATGGTAGTATGGTCCTATGGTAGTATGGTCCTATGGTAGTATGGTCCTATGGTAGTATGGTCCTATGGTAGTATGGTCCTATGGTAGTATGATCCTATGGTAGTATGGCCCTATGGTAGTATGGTCCTATGGTAGTATGGTCCTATGGTAGTATGGCCCTATGGTAGTATGGTCCTATGGTAGTATGGTCCTATGGTAGTATGGTCCTATGGTAGTATGGTCCTATGGTAGTATGGTCCTATGGTAGTATGGTCCTATGGTAGTATGGCCCTATGGTAGTATGGTCCTATGGTAGTATGGTCCTATGGTAGTATGGCCCTATGGTAGTATGGTCCTATGGTAGTATGGTCCTATGGTAGTATGGTCCTATGGTAGTATGGCCCTATGGTAGTATGGTCCTATGGTAGTATGGCCCTATGGTAGTATGGTCCTATGGTAGTATGGCCCTATGGTAGTATGGTCCTATGGTAGTATGGTCCTATGGTAGTATGGCCCTATGGTAGTATGGTCCTATGGTAGTATGGTCCTATGGTAGTATGGCCCTATGGTAGTATGGTCCTATGGTAGTATGGCCCTATGGTAGTATGGCCCTATGGTAGTATGGTCCTATGGTAGTATGGCCCTATGGTAGTATGGCCCTATGGTAGTATGGCCCTATGGTAGTATGGTCCTATGGTAGTATGGCCCTATGGTAGTATGGCCCTATGGTAGTATGGCCCTATGGTAGTATGGCCCTATGGTAGTATGGCCCTATGGTAGTATGGCCCTATGGTAGTATGGCCCTATGGTAGTATGGCCCTATGGTAGTATGGCCCTGTGGTAGTATGGCCCTATGGTAGTATGGCCCTATGGTAGTGTGGCCCTGTGGTAGTATGGCCCTATGGTAGTATGGCCCTATGGTAGTATGGCCCTATGGTAGTATGGCCCTATGGTAGTATGGCCCTATGGTAGTATGGCCCTATGGTAGTATGGCCCTATGGTAGTATGGCCCTATGGTAGTATGGCCCTGTGGTAGTATGGCCCTATGGTAGTATGGCCCTATGGTAGTATGGCCCTATGGTAGTATGGCCCTATGGTAGTATGGCCCTATGGTAGTATGGCCCTATGGTAGTATAGCCCTATGGTAGTATGGCCCTATTATAGTATGGCCCTATGGTAGTATGGCCCTGTGGTAGTATGGCCCTATGGTAGTATGGCCCTATGTTAGTATGGCCCTATGGTAGTATGGCCCTATGGTAGTATGGCTTATGGTAGTATGGCCCTATGGCAGTATGCCCTATGGTAGTATAGCCCTATGGTAGTATGGCTCTATGGTAGTATGGCCCTATGGTAGTATGGCCCTATGGTAGTATAGCCCTATGGTAGTATGGCCCTATGGTAGTATGGCCCTATGATAGTATGGCCCTATGGTTGTATGGCCCTATGGTAGTATGGCCCTATGGTAGTATAGCCCTATGGTAGTATGGCTCTATGGTAGTATGGCCCTATGGTAGTATGCCCCAATGGAAGTATGGCCCTATGGTTGTATGGTCTTATGGTAGTATGGCACTATGGTAGTATGGTGCTATGGTTTTATGGCCCTATGGTAGTATGGTTCTATGGTAGTATGGCCCTATGGTAGTATGGTCCTATGGTAGTATGGCTCTATGGTAGTATGGCCCTATGGTAGTATGGCCCTATGGTAGTATGGCCCTATGGTAGTATGGCCCTATGGTAGTATGGCCCTATGGTAGTATGGTCCTATGGTAGTATGGCTCTATGGTAGTATGGCCCTATGGTAGTATGGCCCTATGGTAGTATGGCCCTATGGTAGTATGGCCCTATGGTAGTATGGCCCTATGGTAGTATAGCCCTATGGTAGTATGGCCCTATGGTAGTATGGCCCTATGATAGTATGGCCCTATGGTTGTATGGCCCTATGGTAGTATGGCCCTATGGTAGTATAGCCCTATGGTAGTATGGCTCTATGGTAGTATGGCCCTATGGTAGTATGCCCCAATGGAAGTATGGCCCTATGGTTGTATGGTCTTATGGTAGTATGGCACTATGGTAGTATGGCGCTATGGTTTTATGGCCCTATGGTAGTATGGTCCTATGGTAGTATGGCCCTATGGTAGTATGGTCCTATGGTAGTATGGCCTTATGGTAGTATGGCGGTATGGTTTTATGGCCCTATGGTAGTATGGCCCTATGGTAGTATGGCCCTATGGTAGTATGGCCCTGTGGTAGTATGGCCCTATGGTAGTATGGCCCTATGGTAGTATGGCCCTGTGGTAGTATGGCCCTATGGTAGTATGGCCCTATGGTAGTATGGCCCTATGGTAGTATGGCCCTATGGTAGTATGGCCCTATGGTAGTATGGCCCTATGGTAGTATGGCCCTGTGGTAGTATGGCCCTATGGTAGTATAACCCTATGGTAGTATGGCCCTATGGTAGTATGGCCCTATGGTAGTATGGCCCTATGGTAGTATGGCCCTATGGTAGTATGGCCCTGTGGTAGTATGGCCCTATGGTAGTATGGCCCTATGGTAGTATAGCCCTATGGTAGTATGGCCCTATGATAGTATGGCCCTATGGTAGTATGGCCCTGTGGTAGTATGGCCCTATGGTAGTATGGCCCTATGTTAGTATGGCCCTATGGTAGTATGGCCCTATGGTAGTGTGGCCCTATGGTAGTATGGCCCTATGGCAGTATGCCCTATGGTAGTATAGCCCTATGGTAGTATGGCTCTATGGTAGTATGGCCCTATGGTAGTATGGCCCTATGGTAGTATGGCCCTATGGTAGTATGGCCCTATGGTAGTATGGCCCTATGGTAGTATAGCCCTATGGTAGTATGGCCCTATGGTAGTATGGCCCTATGATAGTATGGCCCTATGGTTGTATGGCCCTATGGTAGTATGGCCCTATGGTAGTATAGCCCTATGGTAGTATGGCTCTATGGTAGTATGGCCCTATGGTAGTATGCCCCAATGGAAGTATGGCCCTATGGTTGTATGGTCTTATGGTAGTATGGCACTATGGTAGTATGGCGCTATGGTTTTATGGCCCTATGGTAGTATGGTCCTATGGTAGTATGGCCCTATGGTAGTATGGTCCTATGGTAGTATGGCCTTATGGTAGTATGGCGGTATGGTTTTATGGCCCTATGCTAGTATGGCCCTATGGTAGTGCGGCTCTATGGTAGTATGGCCCTATGGTAGTATGGCCCTATGGCTGTATGGCCCTATGGTAGTATGGCCCTATGGTTGTATGGTCCTATGGTAGTATGGCTCTATGGTAGTATGGCCCTATGGTAGTATGGCGCTATGGTTGTATGGTCCTATGGTAGTATGGCCCTATGGTAGTATGGCCCTATGGTAGTATGGCCCTATGGTTGTATGGTCCTATGGTAGTATGGCCCTATGGTAGTATGGCCCTATGGTAGTATGGCGCTATGGTTTTATGGCCCTATGGTAGTATGGTCCTATGGTTTTATGGCCCTATGGTAGTATAGCCCTATGGTAGTGCGGCTCTATGGTAGTATGGCCCTATGGTAGTATGGCCCTATGGCTGTATGGCCCTATGGTAGTATGGCCCTATGGTTGTATGGTCCTATGGTAGTATGGCCCTATGGTAGTATGGCCCTATGGTAGTATGGCGCTATGGTTGTATGGTCCTATGGTAGTATGGCCCTATGGTAGTATGGCCCTATGGTAGTATGGCCCTATGGTTGTATGGTCCTATGGTAGTATGGCCCTATGGTAGTATGGCCCTATGGTAGTATGGCGGTATGGTTTTATGGCCCTATGGTAGTATGGTCCTATGGTTTTATGGCCCTATGGTAGTATAGCCCTATGGTAGTGCGGCTCTATGGTAGTATGGCCCTATGGTAGTATGGCCCTATGGCTGTATGACCCTATGGTTATATGGCCCTATGGTAGTATGACAATATGGTAGTATGGCCCTATGGTAGTATGGTGCTATGGTTTTATGGCCCTATGATAGTATGGCCTAATAGTTGTATGGCCCTATGGTAGTATGGCCCAATGGCTGTATGGCCCTATTTTATATGGCCTTATGTTAGTATGGTCCTATGGTTTTATGGCCCTATGATAGTATGGCCTTATGGTTGTATGGCCCATTGGTTGTATGGCCCTATGGTAATATGGCACTAAGGTAGTATGGCCCTATGGTAGTATGGCCCTATGGTTGTATGGCCCTATGGTAGTATGGCCCTATGGTAGTATGACCCTATGGTAGTATGGCCCTATGGTAGTATGGCCTTATGGTTGTATGGCCCTATGGTTGTATGCCCTATGGTAGTATAGCCCTATGTATGGCCTTATGGTTGTATGGTTCTATGGTTGTATGGTCCTATGGTAGTATGGCGCTATGGTAGTATAGTCCTATGGTAGTATGGCGCTATGGTAGTATGGCCCTATGGTAGTATGGCCCTATGGTAGTATAACCCTATGGTATTACAGCCCTATGGTAATATGGCACTATGGTAGTATAACCCTAAGGTAATATGGCCCTATGGTAGTATGGCCCTATGGTAGTATAACCCTATGGTAGTATGGCACTATGGTAGTATGGTCCTATAGTAGTATGGCGCTATGGTGGTATCTCCCTATGGTAGTATGGGCCTATGGTAGTATAGTCCTATGGTTGTATGGCCCTATGGCTGTATGGCCCTATGGTAGTATAGCTCTATGGTTGTATGGCCCAATGGTAGTATTGTCCTATGGTTGTATGGCCCTATGGCTGTATGGCCCTATGGTAGTATGGCGCTATGGTAGTATGGCCCTATGGTTGTATGGCCCAATGGTAGTATTGTCCTATGGTTGTATGGCCCTATGGCTGTATGGCCATATGGTAGTATGGCGCTATGGTAGTATAGCCCTATGGTTGTATGGCCCAATGGTAGTATTGTCCTATGGTAGTATAACCTTATGGTTGTATGGCCCTATGGTAGTATGGCGCTATGGTAGTATGGCCCTATGGAAGTATGGCCCTATGGTAGTATGGACCTATGGTTGTATGGTCCAATGGTGGTAGTGTCCTATGGTAGTATTTCGCTATGGTACTATGGCCTTATGGTTGTATGGCCCTATGGTAGCATGGCGCTATGGTAGTATGGCTCAATGGCTGTATGGCCCTATGGTTGTATGGCCCTATGGTAGTATGGCGCTATGGTCGTATGACCCTATGGTAGTATGGCCCTATGGTAGTATGGCGCTATGGTAGTATGGCTCAATGTTTGTATGGCGCTATGGTTGTATGGCCCTATGGTATTATGGCCCTATGGTTGTATGGCCCTATGGTAGTATGGCGCTATGGTCGTTTGACACTACGGTAGTATGGCCCTATTGTAGTATGGCGCTATGGTAGTATGGCTCTATGGTTGTATGGCCCTATAGTTGTATGGCCCTATGGTAGTATGGCACTATGGTAGTATGGCATTATGGTTGCATTTCCTTATGGTTGAATAACACTATGGTTGTATAATTGAATGGCACCATAGTTGTATGAATGTATGGCACCATGGCTGTATGGCACCATGGTTGTATGGCACCATGGCTGTATGGCACCATGGTTGTATGGCACCATGGTTGTATGGCACCATGGTTGTATGGCACCATGGTTGTATGGCACCATGGTTGTATGGCACCATGGTTGTATGGCACCATGGTTGTATGGCACCATGGTTGTATGGCACCATGGTTGTATGGCACCATGGTTGTATGGCACCATGGTTGTATGGCACCATGGTGGCACTCAATACAAAATATTTAAAGTGCTGGGGAGAGGGATGTGCAGTTGACAGTGAACGTTCACTCAGTGCTCACAGAGCCACTCATGGCACTCCTAGCACTCCTGGCACTCCTGATACCCCTAGCACTCCTGGCACTAGCACTCATGGCACTCCTAGCACTCCTGGTATTCCTGGCACCCCTAGCACTCCTGATACTCCTGGCACCCCTAGCAGTTCTGCCACTAACACTCATGGCACTCCTAGCACTCCTGGCACTCCTGGCACCCTTAGCACTCCTGGCACTCCTAGCACTCCTGGTACTCCTAGCACTTCTAGCACTCCTAGCACTCCTGGCACGCCTAGCACTCCTGGCACTCCTGGCACCCCAGCACTCCTGGCCCTCCTAGCATTCCTGACACTCCTAGTATCCTGGCACTCCTAACATCCTGGCACTCCTAGCATTCCTGGCACTCCTAGCATCCTAGTACCCCTAGAATTCCTAGCACTCCTGGCACTCATAACAATCCTGGCACTCCTAGTACCCCTGGCACCCCAGCACTCCGGGCACTCATGGCACTCCTAGCATTCCTGGCAGTCCTAGCGCTATTGGCACTCCTAGCACTTCTGGCACCAGCAGCAGTCCTGGCACTCCTAGCACACCTGGCACTCCTAGCATTCCTGGCACTCCTAGCACTCCTGGCACTCCTAGCACTCCTGGCACTCCTAGCACTCTTGGCACTTCCAGCATCCTGGCACTCGTAGCACTCCTGCACTCCTAGCATTCTGGCATCCTAGCACCCCTGCTACTAACATCCTCGCATTCCTATCAGCCTGGCACTCCTAGCACTATTTGCACTCCAAGCACTCTTGGCACTCCTGGCACTTCTAGCATCCTGGTACTTCTGGCACTCCTAGCACTCCTGGCACTCCTAGCACTATTGGCACTCCTAGCATCCTGGTACCCCTAGAACTCCTGGCACTCCTAGCATCCTGGCACTCCTGGCACTACTTGCACTCCTAGCATCCTGGTACCCCTAGAACTTCTGGCACTCCTAGCATCCTGGCACTCCTGGCACTTCTAGCATCCTGGTACCCCTAGGACTCCTAGCATTCCTGGCACTCCTAGTATCCTAGCACTCCTGTCTCTTCCAGCACTCCTAGCATCCTGGCACTCCTAGCAATCCTGGCACTCCTAGCATCCTTGCACTCCTAACACTCCTGGCACTTCTGCACTCCGGGAATTAGCATTCCTGGCACTCCTAGGACTCCTGCCGCTCCTAGCACTCCTTGCACTCTTGGCACTGCACAACTAGCACTCCTGGCACTGTTGGCACTACTAGCACTCCTGGCATTACTAGCACTTCTGGCACTACTAACATTCCTGGCACTCCTAGCACTCCTGGCACCCCTAGCACTCCTAGCATCCTGCCACTCCTAGCAATCCTGGAACTAATAGAAATCCTGCCACTCCTAGCACTCCTAACACTTCTGGCACTCCTAGTTCTCTTGGCACACCTAACATTCGTAGCACTCCTGGCACTTCTAGCACTCCTGGCTTTCCTAGCACTTAGCAATCCTGGCACTCCTAACGCTCCTGGCACAAGCACTCTTGGCACTACTAGCACTCCTAGCACTTCTGGCACTCCTAGCACTTCTGGCACTCCTCGAGCTCCTAGCACCCTTGGAACTCTTAGCACTCCTGCAACTCCTGGCATTACTAGCATTCCTGGCACTCCTAGCACTCCTGGCACTACTAGAACTTTCAATATTAGCACCCCTGGCACTCCTAGCACTCCTTGCACTCCTAGCACTCCTGGCAATGTTTGCAAACTTAACACTCCTGGCACTGTTGGCACTACTAGCACTCCTGGCAATCCTGTCATTACTAGCACTTCTGGCACTACTAGCACTCCTGGCACTCCTACCAATCTACCAATCCTAGCACTCCTGGCACACCTAAAACTCCTGGCAATCCTAGCACGCCTGGCACTCCTGACTGACTCTATTAGCACTCCTAGCATTCCTGGCCCCTACTAGCACTCCTGACACTCCTAGCACTCCTAGCACGCCTGGCACTCCTTGCTCAATTAGCACTCCCAACATTTCTAGCATTCCTGGCACTACTAGCACTCTTAGCACTCATGACACTACTAGCACTCCTGACACTTCTAGCATTCCTGGCACTTCTAGGACTACTAGCATTCCTGGCACTAGTACCACTGTTGGCAATTCTAACACTCCTACCATTCTTGGCACTTCAAGGACTACTAGCACTCCTGGTACTTCTATTCTTGGCAATTCTACTACTTCTGGCACTACTAGCACTCCTGACACTACTGGTAATATTGACACTACTAGAACGGGTATTACTCGGACTCCTGGATCTACTAGCGCTTCTGGTACTAGTAGTTTATGCACTACTAGTACTCCTGGCACTGCTAGCACTCTTGGCACTACTAGTACCTCTGGCACTACTAGTACTCTTCATACTACTAGCACTCCTGACACTACTGGTAATCTTGCCACTACTAGAATCGGCACTACTTGGACTCCTGGCTCTACTAATGCTTCTTGCACTATTACGCTTGGCACTGCTAGCATTTTATGCACAACTAGTACTCTTGGCACTACTAGCATTTCTGGCGGTACCAGCACTTCTGGCAGTACTGGCACTACTAGCATTCCTGACACTACTAGCAAACTTGACACTATTAGCACTCTTGGCACTACTAGCACTCCTGGGACTACTAGCACTTCTGTCACTACTAGCATTACTAGCACTTTTGACACTACTAACACTCTTGGCATTATTAGCACTCCTGGCACTACTAGCATTCTTGACACTACAAGCACTCTTGGTATTACTAGCACTCTTGGTAGTACTAGCACTCCTGGCACTACTAGCACTCCTGGTACTATTAGCACTCTTGGCAGTACTAGCACTCCTGGCACTACTAGCACTCCTGGTACTATTAGCACTCTTGGCAGTACTAGCACTCCTGGCACTACTAGCACACCTGGCACTACTAGCACCCCTGGCACTACTAGCACCCCTGGCACTACTAGCACCCCTGGCACTACTAGCACCCCTGGCACTACTAGCACCCCTGGCACTACTAGCACCCCTGGCACTACTAGCACCCCTGGCACTACTAGCACCCCTGGCACTACTAGCACTGGTACAAACCTTCATAATACCGACAAATTGGTTTAGGAAGACAGGAAAGCAAACACCAGGACATGTTAGAACACTTTTGGGTCCTGGGACATTGATCACTTCTAACATACAGAGGTTAAAGAGCCAATATATATATATATATATATATATATATATATATATATATATATATATATATATATATATATATATATATATATATATATATATATATATATATATATATATATAAAGATGGAGTGAGGTGTGAGTGACGCAGTGACCTGAAGAATGATGTATTGCTATGAGGACAGGTGGACAGTGAGGTCACGTGACTCCTGTGTTGTTAGGCAGGTGGTGCTGTGCCTGGTTGACTATCATGTATGTTAATGTTCTTTGGTGTCGGTGGCGGTGATTAGTGAGGCTTCCAGACATTGTCGACGTCTATGATCTTGTTCCGTGAGGACGAGCTGTGTCTCATTCTAATTCATCAAATGTCCCGTTGGAGTCCCTGTGGAGGACACAGTCGAACCTTTTGTCGTCTCTGTTGCTGGCGTCTCCATGTTCGCTCAGGCGGACCCAAACATTTTTTCCTGTTTCTCCCACATATTTCTTGGAACAGTATCCACAGGGGATGTTGTCGACGCTGCTGTGGAAGTTAGATGTGTGAGGCTATGTTTCATAGTGAGGTCTGGGATAGATGATTTATAGTGGGAACATTGATGTTGCCTTGGCAAGTACCTGGTGAGTGTTGGTAGCAACATCACCACATGGGAGCACAGTGAACTGCCTGGAGAACTGTTCCATGGGGGAACTGTTGAGGATAACTTGTGCCTCGAGCCTGCAATCCCTGTTGAAGAAAGATGGAAACTGAAGGCGTGTCATGTAGATACATTTGTCTTCAAGGAAACAAAGGCTGGAGAGGCGAAGAGCTATCAGGAAGAAGCCAATAAGAACACCTTTTCATTGTTTTCCTTGAAGACAAATGTATCTACACGACACAAACCTACACACGTCTCCAGTTTCCATCTTTCTTCAACAGGGATTGCAGGCTCGAGGTACAAGTTATCCTCAACAGTTTCCCCATGGAACAGTTCTCCAGGCAGTTCACTGTGCTCCCATGTGGTGATGTTGCTACCAACACTCACCAGGTACTTGCCAAGGCAACATCAATGTTCCCACTATAAATCATCTATCCCAGACCTCACTATGAAACATAGCCTCACACATCTAACTTCCACAGCAGCGTCGACAACATCCCCTGTGGATACAGTTCCAAGAAATATGTGGGAGAAACAGGAAAAAATGATTGGGTCCGCCTGAGCGAACATGGAGACGCCAGCAACAGAGACGACAAAAGGTACGACTGTGTCCTCCACAGGGACTCCAACGGGACATTTGATGAATTAGAATGAGACACAGCTCGTCCTCACGGAACAAGATCATAGACGTCGACAATGTCTGGAAGCCTCACTAATCACAGCCACCGACACCAAAGAACATTAACATACATGATAGTCAACCAGGCACAGCACCACCTGCCTAACAACACAGGAGTCACGTGACCTCACTGTCCACCTGTCCTCATAGCAATACATCATTCTTCAGGTCACTGCGTGTCACCTTACTCCCCGTATATATATATATATATATATATATATATATATATATATATATATATATATATATATATATAAATATATATATATATAATATATATATATTTTTTTTTATTTATTATCACACCGGCCGATTCCCACCAAGGCAGGGTGGCCCGAAAAAGAAAAACTTTCACCATCATTCACTCCATCACTGTCTTGCCAGAAGGGTGCTTTACACTACAGTTTTTAAACTGCAACATTAACACCCCTCCTTCAGAGTGCAGGCACTGTACTTCCCATCTCCAGGACTCAAGTCCGGCCTGCCGGTTTCCCTGAATCCCTTCATAAATGTTACTTTGCTCACACTCCAACAGCACGTCAAGTATTAAAAACCATTTGTCTCCATTCACTCCTATCAAACACGCTCACGCATGCCTGCTGGAAGTCCAAGCCCCTCGCACACAAAACCTCCTTTACCCCCTCCCTCCAACCCTTCCTAGGCCGACCCCTACCCCGCCTTCCTTCCACTACAGACTGATACACTCTTGAAGTCATTCTGTTTCGCTCCATTCTCTCTACATGTCCGAACCACCTCAACAACCCTTCCTCAGCCCTCTGGACAACAGTTTTGGTAATCCCGCACCTCCTCCTAACTTCCAAACTACGAATTCTCTGCATTATATTCACACCACACATTGCCCTCAGACATGACATCTCCACTGCCTCCAGCCTTCTCCTCGCTGCAACATTCATCACCCATGCTTCACACCCATATAAGAGCGTTGGTAAAACTATACTCTCATACATTCCCCTCTTTGCCTCCAAGGGCAAAGTTCTTTGTCTCCACAGACTCCTAAGTGCACCACTCACTCTTTTTCCCTCATCAATTCTATGATTCACCTCATCTTTCATAGACCCATCCGCTGACACGTCCACTCCCAAATATCTGAATACGTTCACCTCCTCCATACTCTCTCCCTCCAATCTGATATTCAATCTTTCATCACCTAATCTTTTTGTTATCCTCATAACCTTACTCTTTCCTGTATTCACCTTTAATTTTCTTCTTTTGCACACCCTACCAAATTCATCCACCAATCTCTGCAACTTCTCTTCAGAATCTCCCAAGAGCACAGTGTCATCAGCAAAGAGCAGCTGTGACAACTCCCACTTTGTGTGTGATTCTTTATCTTTTAACTCCACGCCTCTTGCCAAGACCCTCGCATTTACTTCTCTTACAACCCCATCTATAAATATATTAAACAACCACGGTGACATCACACATCCTTGTCTAAGGCCTACTTTTACTGGGAAAAAATTCCCCTCTTTCCTACATACTCTAACTTGAGCCTCACTATCCTCGTAAAAACTCTTCACTGCTTTCAGTAACCTACCTCCTACACCATACACTTGCAACATCTGCCACATTGCCCCCCTATCCACCCTGTCATACGCCTTTTCCAAATCCATAAATGCCACAAAGACCTCTTTAGCCTTATCTAAATACTGTTCACTTATATGTTTCACTGTAAACACCTGGTCCACACACCCCCTACCTTTCCTAAAGCCTCCTTGTTCATCTGCTATCCTATTCTCCGTCCTACTCTTAATTCTTTCAATTATAACTCTACCATACACTTTACCAGGTACACTCAACAGACTTATCCCCCTATAATTTTTGCACTCTCTTTTATCCCCTTTGCCTTTATACAAAGGAACTATGCATGCTCTCTGCCAATCCCTAGGTACCTTACCCTCTTCCATACATTTATTAAATAATTGCACCAACCACTCCAAAACTATATCCCCACCTGCTTTTAACATTTCTATCTTTATCCCATCAATCCCGGCTGCCTTACCCCCTTTCATTTTACCTACTGCCTCACGAACTTCCCCCACACTCACAACTGACTCTTCCTCACTCCTACAAGATGTTATTCCTCCTTGCCCTATACACGAAATCACAGCTTCCCTATCTTCATCAACATTTAACAATTCCTCAAAATATTCCTTCCATCTTCCCAATACCTCTAACTCTCCATTTAATAACTCTCCTCTCCTATTTTTAACTGACAAATCCATTTGTTCTCTAGGCTTTCTTAACTTGTTAATCTCACTCCAAAACTTTTTCTTATTTTCAACAAAATTTGTTGATAACATCTCACCCACTCTCTCATTTGCTCTCTTTTTACATTGCTTCACCACTCTCTTAACTTCTCTCTTTTTCTCCATATACTCTTCCCTCCTTGCATCACTTCTACTTTGTAAAAACTTCTCATATGCTAACTTTTTCTCCCTTACTACTCTCTTTACATCATCATTCCACCAATCGCTCCTCTTCCCTCCTGCACCCACTTTCCTGTAACCACAAACTTCTGCTGAACACTCTAACACTACATTTTTAAACCTACCCCATACCTCTTCGACCCCATTGCCTATGCTCTCATTAGCCCATCTATCCTCCAATAGCTGTTTATATCTTACCCTAACTGCCTCTTCTTTTAGTTTATAAACCTTTACCTCTCTCTTCCCTGATGCTTCTATTCTCCTTGTATCCCATCTACCTTTTACTCTCAGTGTAGCTACAACTAGAAAGTGATCTGATATATCTGTGGCCCCTCTATAAACATGTACATCCTGAAGTCTACTCAACAGTCTTTTATCTACCAATACATAATCCAACAAACTACTGTCATTTCGCCCTACATCATATCGTGTATACTTATTTATCCTCTTTTTCTTAAAATATGTATTACCTATAACTAAACCCCTTTCTATACAAAGTTCAATCAAAGGGCTCCCATTATCATTTACACCTGGCACCCCAAACTTACCTACCACACCCTCTCTAAAAGTTTCTCCTACTTTAGCATTCAAGTCCCCTACCACAATTACTCTCTCACTTGGTTCAAAGGCTCCTATACATTCACTTAACATCTCCCAAAATCTCTCTCTCTCCTCTGCATTCCTCTCTTCTCCAGGTGCATACACGCTTATTATGACCCACTTCTCGCATCCAACCTTTACTTTAATCCACATAATTCTTGAATTTACACATTCATATTCTGTTTTCTCCTTCCATAACTGATCATTTAACATTACTGCTACCCCTTCCTTTGCTCTAACTCTCTCAGATACTCCAGATTTAATCCCATTTATTTCCCCCCACTGAAACTCTCCTACCCCCTTCAGCTTTGTTTCGCTTAGGGCCAGGACATCCAACTTCTTTTCATTCATAACATCAGCAATCATCTGTTTCTTGTCATCCGCACTACATCCACGCACATTTAAGCAACCCAGTTTTATAAAGTTTTTCTTCTTCTCTTTTTTAGTAATTGTATACAGGAGAAGGGGTTACTAGCCCATTGCTCCCGGCATTTTAGTCGCCTCATACGACACGCATGGCTTACGGAGGAAAGATTCTTTTCCACTTCCCCATGGACAATAGAAGAAATAAAAAGAACAAGAGCTATTTAGAAAAAGGAGAAAAACCTAGATGTATGTATATATATATATGCATGTGCGTGTCTGTGAAGTGTGACCAAAGTGTAAGTAGGAGTAGCAAGATATCCCTGTTATCTTAGCGTGTTTATGAGACAGAAAAAGAAACCAGCAATCCTACCATCATGCAAAACAGTTACAGGTTTTTGTTTCACAGTCATCTGGCAGGACGGTAGTACTTCCCTGGGTGGTTGCTGTCTACCAACCTACTACCTATATATATATATATATATATATATATATATATATATATATATATATATATATATATATATATATATATATATATATATATATATATATGCAAAACAACCACTCTGAAAGAATAGAGAAATTCCAAGCGCTTTCGTGACTACTCACATTATCAAGGATAGTTCCTTGATAATGTGAGTAGTCACGAAAGCGCTTGGAATTTCTCTATTCTTTCAGAGTGGTTGTTTTGCATATTCTGAAATCACCTGTTTACTGTGATCTTATTGCATATATATATATATATATATATATATATATATATATATATATATATATATATATATATATATATATATATATATATATATATATACTGTCTTATTAATCTCTGAATGTTAGAAGTGATCAGTGTCCCAGGACAGACACGTTCTCTAATAAATATGTCCTAGTGTTTGCTTACCTTTCTAAATTACTTGCACTCCTGGCACTCCTAGCACTCCTGGCACTCCTAGCACTCCTGGCACTCCTAGCACTCCTGACATTCCTAGCACTTCTGACACTCCTAGCATTCCTGGCACTCCTATCATTCCTAGCACTATCACTCCTGACACTCCTAGCACTCCTGGCACTCCTAGCACTCCTGACACTCCTAGCACTCCTGACACTCCTAGCATTCCTGGCGCTCCTATCACTCCTAGCACTATCACTCCTGACACTCCTGGCACTCCTATCACTCCTAGCACTATCACTCCTGACACTCCTAGCACTCCTGACACTCCTAGCATTCCTGGCACTCCTATCATTCCTAGCACTATCACTCCTGACACTCCTGGCACTCCTAGCACTCCTGGCACTCCTAGCACTCATGACACTCCTAGCATTCCTGACACTCCTATCACTCCTAGCACTATCACTCCTGACACTCCTGGCACTCCTATCACTCCTAGCACTATCACTCCTGGCACACCTGGCACTCCTATCACTCCTATCACTCCTGACACTCTTGGCACTCCTAGCACTATCACTCCTGACACTCCTATCACTCCTAGCACTATCACTCCTGGCACACCTGACACTCCTATCACTCCTATCACTCCTGACACTCCTGGCACTCCTAGCACTATCACTCCTGACACTCCTGGCACTCCTAGCACTATCACTCCTGACACTCCTGGCACTCCTAGCACTATCACTCCTGGCACTCCTAACACTATCACTCCTGGCACTCCTGGCACTCCTAGCACTATCACTCCTGACACTCCTGGCACTCCTGGCACTCCTGGCACTCCTGGCACTCCTAGCACTATCACTCCTGGCACTCCTGGCACTCCTGGCACTCCTATCACTCCTGTCTTACCAGAGACAGGCGGTTTCTCATAGTCCATAACTCCTGCAACAGGAGTGAAACCAACAATTAGTATCTTAGTCTGGCACTCCTGGCACCTTCTGGCACTCCACAACAAAAATGAATTTCAAAAATTTATTTTTTTATTCAAAAATTTATTTTTTTATTCAAAAATTTATTTTTTTTCAAAAACAGATTTTTTTTTTAAAAATTCTGAAAACTTTGGAAAGTGGCTGACTTTGACAAGTTCAAAATTTGACCGAATTTTGACGAAATTTGACTGATTTTGGTCCATTTTGACCGAATTTTGACTGATTTTGATCCATTTTGACCAAAATTTGACTGATTTTTGTCCATTTTGTCCGAATTTTGACTGTTTTGGTCCATTTTGACCAAAATTTGACTGATTTTGGTCCATTTTGACCAAAATTTGACTGATTTTGGTCCATTTTGACCAAAATTTGACTTATTTTGGTCCATTTTGACCAAAATTTGACTGATTTTGGTCCATTTCGACCGAAATTTGACTGATTTTGATCCATTTTGACCAAAATTTGACTGATTTTGGTACATTTTGACCAAAATTTGACTGATTTTGGTCCATTTTGACCGAATTTTGACTGATTTTGGTCCATTTTGACCAAAATTTGACTGATTTTGGTCCATTTCGACCGAAATTTGACTGATTTTGATCCATTTTGACCAAAATTTGACTGATTTTGGTCCAGTTTGACCGAATTTTGACAAAATTTGATTGGTTATGATTCATTTTGAACGATTTTTGAAAGATCATGATCAGTTACGACCGAATTTTGACATGATCAATTTTGATCAAATTTCTCATGACATTTGACAGATATTTGTCTATTTTGACCGAATTTTGAAAATTATGGTCCATTTTGACCGAATTTTGAAAATTATGGTCCATTTTGACCGAATTTTGAAAATTATGGTCCATTTTGACCGAATTTTGAAAATTATGGTCCATTTTGACCGAATTTTGACAAAAAAATGGAAAATTTTGACAGATCATTGTAAATTTTGACAAAATTCTTCCCAAAAATAGGCATATAGATTTTTTTTAGGCATGAGGTGATCCAAAATTTGGGTTACGGGTGAGAAAGGGAGCTTTAAATGGGACAGTGACTGTGTAGAGCTTTGGCAAATTGTCATCTGAAAAAAGCTCTTAAAAGTTCAGAATTGATAAAGCTCTACAGTCATAACTTTATAAAGCTCTACAGTCATAACTTGATAAAGCTCTACAGTCATAACTTGATAGAGCTCTACAGTCATAACTTGATAGAGCTCTACAGTCATAACTTGATAGAGCTCTACAGTCATAACTTGATAAAGCTCTACAGTCATAACTTGATAAAGCTCTACAGTCATAACTTGATAAAGCTCTACAGTCATAACTTGATAGAGCTCTACAGTCATAACTTGATAAAGCTCTACAGTCATAACTTGATAAAGCTCTACAGTCATAACTTGATAAAGCTCTACAGTCATAACTTGATAAAGCTCTACAGTCATAACTTGATAGAGCTCTACAGTCATAACTTGATAAAGCTCTACAGTCATAACTTGATAAAGCTCTACAGTCATAACTTGATAAAGCTCTACAGTCATAACTTGATAAAGCTCTACTGTCATAACTTGATAAAGCTCTAAAAAGATAATTATATCATAATAAAGCTCAACACAGAGTCCTAACTTATTAAAGCTCTACACAGAGCCATAAACTGATAAAGCTCTATACACAGTCGTAACATAAAGCTTTAAAAAGAGTCATCTCTCTAAAGCTCTACACAGTCATAACTCAATAAAGCTTCCACACAAAGCCATAACTTGATAAAGCTCTACATAGTCATGACTTGATAAGGCTCTATGCAGAGTAATTGATAAAGCTCTACATAAAGTCAAAACTTGTGAAAACTCCACAAAGAGTCATGACTTGATAAAGCTCTACACATAGAGATTTCTTAAAAAAGCTCTACACAAAGCCCTTCCTATAAAAAGCTCTAAACAATCACAACTTGGTAAAGCTCTACATAACTTGACAAAGCTCTAAGCAGCCACAACTTGGTAAATTTCTACACAGTTAAAACTTTATAAAGCTCTATACAGAGTCACAACCTGATGAAGCTCTACATAGAGTCATAACTTGATGAAGCTCCACGAAAAGTTATTCCTTGTTAAAGTACTTTACAGAGTCATTAGAAAATAAAGCTCTAAAGAGAGCCATCACTCTAAAGCTCTAAAAAGTTATAACCTGTAAAAGCTTTTACACAAATAACTTCATAAAGCTCCAGAGTCATAACTTAATAAAGCTCTAAACAGAGTTATATCTTGATAAAACTCCAGTCAGATCTCTATAAAGCTCTACATATTCATGGCTTAAAAAAGCTCTTTGTAGGGTAATAATTCGATAAAGCTCCACATAGCTATAACTTGATAAAGCCCTACAGAGAGTCAGAACTTTGTAAAGCTCTACACAGTTTTATGTTGAAAAAGCTCTACACAGAGTCATAACCAGACAAAGCTCTACACAGAGTCAAAACCCGACAAAGCTCTACACAGAGTCAAAACTTGACAAAGCTCTACACAGTCATAACCTCACAAAGCTCTGCACAGAGTCATAACCTGACAAAGCTCTACACAGCCATAACCTGACAAAGCTCTACACAGTCAAAACTTGACAAAGCTCTACAAAGAATCAAAACCTGACAAAGCTCTACACAGAGTCATAACCTGACAAAGCTCTGCACAGAGTCATAACCTGACAAAGCTCTACACAGCCATAACCTGACAAAGCTCTACACAGTCAAAACTTGACAAAGCTCTACAAAGAATCAAAACCTGACAAAGTTCTACACAGAGTCATAACCTGACAAAGCTCTGCACAGAGTCATAACCTGACAAAGCTCTACACAGCCATAACCTGACAAAGCTCTACACAGTCAAAACTTGACAAACCTCTACACAGAGTCATAACCTGATAAAGCTCTACACAGAGTCATAACCTGACAAAGCTCTACACAGAGTCATAACCTGACAAAGCTCTACACAGTCATAACCTGACAAAGCTCTACACAGCCATAATTTGACAAAGCTCTACAAAGAGTCATAACCTGACAAAGCTCTACACAGTCATAACCTGGCAAAGCTCTACAAAGAGTCATAACCTTACAGAGCTCTACACAGTCATAACCTGACAAAGCTCTACACAGTCATAACCTGGCAAAGCTCTACAAAGAGTCATAACCTTACAGAGCTCTACACAGAGTCATAACCTGACAAAGCTCTACACAGTCATAACCTGACAAAGCTCTACACAGTCATAACCTGACAAAGCTCTACAAAGAGTCATAACCTTACAGAGCTCTACACAGAGTCATAACCTGACAAAGCTCTACACAGTCATAACCTGGCAAAGCTCTACAAAGAGTCATAACCTTACAGAGCTCTACACAGAGTCATAACCTGACAAAGCTCTACACAGTCATAACCTGACAAAGCTCTACACAGTCATAACCTGACAAAGCTCTACATAGTCATAACCTGACAAAGCTCTACAAAGAGTCATAACCTGACAAAGCTCTACACAGTCATAACCTGACAAAGCTCTACACAGTCATAACCTGACAAAGCTCTACAAAGAGTCATAACCTGACAAAGCTCTACACAGTCATAACCTGACAAAGCTCTACACAGCCATAACCTGACAAAGCTCTACACAGTCATAACCTGACAAAGCTCTACAAAGAGTCATAACCTGACAAAGCTCTACACAGTCATAACCTGACAAAGCTCTACAAAGACTCATAACCTGACAAAGCTCTCCATAGTCATAACCTGACAAAGCTCTACAAAGAGTCATAACCTGACAAAGCTCTACACAGTCATAACCTGACAAAGCTCTACATAGTCATAACCTGACAAAGCTCTACAAAGAGTCATAACCTGACAAAGCTCTACACAGCCATAACCTGACAAAGCTCTACACAGTCATAACCTGACAAAGCTCTACAAAGAGTCATAACCTGACAAAGCTCTACACAGTCATAACCTGACAAAGCTCTACAAAGAGTCATAACCTGACAAAGCTCTACACAGCCATAACCTGACAAAGCTCTACACAGTCATAACCTGACAAAGCTCTACAAAGAGTCATAACCTGACAAAGCTCTACACAGTCATAACCTGACAAAGCTCTACAAAGAGTCATAACCTGACAAAGCTCTACACAGTCATAACCTGGCAAAGCTCTACAAAGAGTCATAACCTTACAGAGCTCTACACAGAGTCATAACCTGACAAAGCTCTACACAGTCATAACCTGACAAAGCTCTACACAGTCATAACCTGACAAAGCTCTACAAAGAGTCATAACCTTACAAAGCTCTACACAGAGTCATAACCTGACAAAGCTCTACACAGTCATAACCTGGCAAAGCTCTACAAAGAGTCATAACCTTACAGAGCTCTACACAGAGTCATAACCTGACAAAGCTCTACACAGTCATAACCTGACAAAGCTCTACACAGTCATAACCTGACAAAGCTCTACACAGTCATAACCTGACAAAGCTCTACACAGTCATAACCTGACAAAGCTCTACACAGTCATAACCTGACAAAGCTCTACACAGTCATAACCTGACAAAGCTCAACAAAGAGTCATCATACCTGACAAAGCTCTACACAGTCATAACCTGACAAAGCTCTACACATCCATAACCTGACAAAGCTCTACACAGTCATAACCTGACAAAGCTCTACAAAGAGTCATAACCTGACAAAGCTCTACACAGTCATAACCTGACAAAGCTCTACAAAGACTCATAACCTGACAAAGCTCTCCATAGTCATAACCTGACAAAGCTCTACAAAGAGTCATAACCTGACAAAGCTCTACAAAGAGTCATAACCTGACAAAGCTCTACACAGTCATAACCTGACAAAGCTCTACATAGTCATAACCTGACAAAGCTCTACAAAGTGTCATAACCTGACAAAGCTCTACACAGCCATAACCTGACAAAGCTCTACACAGTCATAACCTGACAAAGCTCTACAAAGAGTCATAACCTGACAAAGCTCTACACAGTCATAACCTGACAAAGCTCTACAAAGAGTCATAACCTGACAAAGCTCTACACAGCCATAACCTGACAAAGCTCTACACAGTCATAACCTGACAAAGCTCTACAAAGAGTCATAACCTGACAAAGCTCTACACAGTCATAACCTGACAAAGCTCTACAAAGAGTCATAACCTGACAAAGCTCTACATAGTCATAACCTGACAAAGCTCTACAAAGAGTCATAACCTGACAAAGCTCTACACAGTCATAACCTGACAAAGCTCTACATAGTCATAACCTGACAAAGCTCTACAAAGAGTCATAACCTGACAAAGCTCTACACAGCCATAACCTGACAAAGCTCTACACAGTCATAACCTGACAAAGCTCTACAAAGAGTCATAACCTGACAAAGCTCTACACAGTCATAACCTGACAAAGCTCTACAAAGAGTCATAACCTGACAAAGCTCTACATAGTCATAACCTGACAAAGCTCTACAAAGAGTCATAACCTGACAAAGCTCTACACAGTCATAACCTGACAAAGCTCTACATAGTCATAACCTGACAAAGCTCTACAAAGAGTCATAACCTGACAAAGCTCTACACAGTCATAACTTAATAAAGCCAGTACATACGCATAAGGGGCAGACAGAAGCAAATGGAAACGTAATGGTGGTAACAGAAAGTAGGGGGAGGTAGTTTTAGTCACAAGAGACAGAAGGGGACGTCCAGGGAGGTAGTAGTGATGGTAGGAGTGGTAGTCGGAGTAGTAATGGAGTGGTAGTCGTAGTAGTAGAAGTAGGTTCAGTCTAAGGCCAAGAAAAAGGAACACTGCCGGAAAGTTAGGGGCCCAAAAGGGAGGCACCAAAAACACAGAGAGGGAATGGGGAATCTAAACACAGAAAACATCTAAGGAGAAGAAAGGAAGACAGAGATAAGAAGAAAACAGAGATAAGGAGAGTAGAAAATATGAGGTCAAGTCAGGAGAGTTGTGAAGTTTGGAACATTTAACAATATAATGTTTAAGGTAGACATCTACAGTGACAAAGTCACCACTAAGATTTATACAAGCAAAGTTGTGTATAAGTGATGCTGCAACAACACGACGACTGTGAAGGTTAGAAGTAGTGTAGATGGTGACTGTGAAGGTTAGAAGTAGTGTAGATGGTGACTGTGAAGGTTAGTAGTAGTGTAGATGGTGACTGTGAAGTTTAGAAGTAGTGTAGATGGTGACTGTGAAGGTTAGAAGTAGTGTAGATGGTGACTGTGAAGGCTAGAAGTAGTGTAGATGGTGACTGTGAAGGTTAGAAGTAGTGTAGATGGTGACTGTGAAGGTTAGAAGTAGTGTAGATGGTGACTGTGAAGGTTAGAAGTAGTGTAGATGGTGACTGTGAAGGTTAGAAGTATTGTAGATGGTGACTGTGAAGGTTAGAAGTAGTGTAGATGGTGACTGTGAAGGTTAGAAGTAGTGTAGATGGTGACTGTGAAGGTTAGAAGTAGTGTAGATGGTGACTGTGAAGGTTAGAAGTAGTGTAGATGGTGACTGTGAAGGTTAGAAGTATTGTAGATGGTGACTGTGAAGGTTAGAAGTAGTGTAGATGGTGACTGTGAAGGTTAGAAGTAGTGTAGATGGTGACTGTGAAGGTTAGAAGTAGTGTAGATGGTGACTGTGAAGGTTAGAAGTAGTGTAGATGGTGACTGTGAAGGTTAGAAGTAGTGTAGATGGTGACTGTGAAGGCCAGAAGTAGTGTAGATGGTGACTGTGAAGGTTAGAAGTAGTGTAGATGGTGACTGTGAAGGTTAGAAGTAGTGTAGATGGTGACTGTGAAGGTTAGAAGTAGTGTAGATGGTGACTGTGAAGGTTAGAAGTAGTGTGGATGGTGACTGTGAAGGTTAGAAGTAGAGTAGATGGTGACTGTGAAGGCTAGAAGTAGTGTAGATGGTGACTGTGAAGGTTAGAAGTAGAGTAGATGGTGACTGTGAAGGTTAGAAGTAGTGTAGATGGTGACTGTGAAGGTTAGAAGTAGTGAAGATGGTGACTGTGAAGGTTAGAAGTAGTGTAGATGGTGACTGTGAAGGCTAGAAGTAGTGTAGATGGTGACTGTGAAGGTTAGAAGTAGTGTAGATGGTTACCGTGAAGGTTAGAAGTAGTGTAGATGGTGACTGTGAAGGCTAGAAGTAGTGTAGATGGTGACTGTGAAGGTTAGAAGTAGTGTAGATGGTGACTGTGAAGGTTAGAAGTAGTGTAGATGGTGACTGTGAAGGTTAGAAGTAGTGTAGATGGTGACTGTGAAGGTTAGAAGTAGTGTAGATGGTGACTGTGAAGGTTAGAAGTAGTGTAGATGGTGACTGTGAAGGTTAGAAGTAGAGTAGATGGTGACTGTGAAGGCTAGAAGTAGTGTAGATGGTGACTGTGAAGGTTAGAAGTAGAGTAGATGGTGACTGTGAAGGTTAGAAGTAGTGTAGATGGTGACTGTGAAGGTTAGAAGTAGTGAAGATGGTGACTGTGAAGGTTAGAAGTAGTGTAGATGGTGACTGTGAAGGTTAGAAGTAGTGTAGATGGTGAGTAGTGTAGATGGTGACTGTGAAGGTTAGAAGTAGTGTAGATGGTGACTGTGAAGGTTAGAAGTAGTGTAGATGGTGACTGTGAAGGTTAGAAGTAGTGTAGATGGTGACTGTGAAAGTTAGAAGTAGTGTAGATGGTGACTGTGAAGGTTAGAAGTAGTGTAGATGGTGACTGTGAAGGTTAGAAGTAGTGTAGATGGTGACTGTGAAGGCTAGAAGTAGTGTAGATGGTGACTGTGAAGGTTAGAAGTAGTGTAGATGGTGACTGTGAAGGTTAGAAGTAGTGTAGATGGTGACTGTGAAGGTTAGAAGTAGTGTAGATGGTTACCGTGAAGGTTAGAAGTAGTGTAGATGGTGACTGTGAAGGTTAGAAGTAGTGTAGATGGTGACTGTGAAGGCTAGAAGTAGTGTAGATGGTGACTGTGAAGGCTAGAAGTAGTGTATATGGTGACTGTGAAGGTTAGAAGTAGTGTAGATGGTGACTGTGAAGGCTAGAAGTAGTGTATATGGTGACTGTGAAGGTTAGAAGTAGTGTAGATGGTGACTGTGAAGGTTAGTAGTGTAGATGGTGACTGTGAAGGTTAGAAGTAGTGTAGATGGTGATTGTGAAGGTTAGAAGTAGTGTAGATGGTGACTGTGAAGGCTAGAAGTAGTGTAGATGGTGACTGTGAAGGTTAGAAGTAGTGTAGATGGTTGTCAATAGGATGACTGTGATCTCTAACATGACAGAAGAGAACATTATTGGTGTCGTCAAGTCTAACACTACTTGTGTGTTCTTTAAGTCTGTCAGAAAGAGAGCTGCCAGTTTCTCCAAAGTATTGAAGAGAACAAGAGAAGCAGGGAATATAGTAGACACCAGAGGCATCTATAGCGGAAGGAGAAGTACCAACTAGATTACTGTGTTAAATTAGACACTTGTGCAACCCTTGGGTATCTTTATTGAGGAAACGTTTCGCCACACAGTGGCTTCATCAGTCCATACAAAGGAGAATCGTGAAGAACAGGAGAATGAGGTAATCAGTCCCTCAACCTTGAGTCGATGTGGTCAATCCATCAATCTTGAATAGAATACAGCAAATGTACGGAGAAGCAGCTTATATACCGTAGGCAGGAGAGGTGCAGCAGTCGTAGGTGGTGTCACATTGATGGACATTAGTGTCAAGATTGATGGACTGACCACATCGACTCAAGGTTGAGGGACTGATTACCTCATTCTCCTCCTGTTCTTCAAGTTTCTCCTATGTATGGACTGATGAAGCCACTGTGTGGCGAAACGTTTCTTCAATAAAGATACCCAAGAGTTGCACATGTGTCTAATTTATCAACGGAGATAGCTGTTGAGATTAGAAAGGCTGGGAATATAGGGAAGGCAGAGAGCAGATTTCACAGGAGTAGAGAGTCTGGGAGAGAAGAAAGTCAGTTTAGCAGGTGGGAAGACAGAGTTTATGTAGTGGCAAGTGTAACCCAGACCAGAGAACCAATTACGACCACTGGAAATTACTGAGTTAAGGATCCGAGGGTCACAAATGTGGAGGACACAGAGAAAGACAGAAATAAGAACACTTCTCTTGACAGAGGGAACATGGTGAGAAAAGTAGTGAATGTACATGTCACTGTGCATAGACTTACGAGCGGTGGACATGTCACTGTACATAGACTTACGAGCGGTGGACATGTCACTGTACATAGACTTACGAGCAGTGGACATTTCTGTACATAGACTTACGAGCGGTGGACATGTCACTGTGCATAGACTTACGAGCGATGGACATGTCACTGTACATAGACTTACGAGCGGTGGACATATCACTGTACATAGACTTACGAGCGGTGGACATTTCTGTACATAGACTTACGAGCGGTGGACATGTCACTGTACATAGACTTACGAGCGGTGGACATGTCACTGTACATAGACTTACGAGCAGTGGACATTTCTGTACATAGACTTACGAGCGGTGGACATGTCACTGTACATAGACTTACGAGCGGTGGACATGTCACTGTACATAGACTTACGAGCGGTGGACATGTCACTGTACATAGACTTACGAGCGGTGGACATGTCACTGTACATAGACTTACGAGCGGTGGACATGTCACTGTACATAGAATTACGAGCGGTGGACATGTCACTGTACATAGACTTACGAGCGGTGGACATGTCACTGTACATAGACTTACGAGCGGTGGACATGTCACTGTACATAGACTTACGAGCGGTGGACATGTCACTGTACATAGACTTACGAGCGGTGGACATGTCACTGTACATAGACTTACGAGCGGTGGACATGTCACTGTACATAGACTTACGAGCGGTGGACATGTCACTGTACATAGACTTACGAGCGGTGGACATGTCACTGTACATAGACTTACGAGCGGTGGACATGTCACTGTACATAGACTTACGAGCGGTGGACATGTCACTGTACATAGACTTACGAGCGGTGGACATGTCACTGTACATAGACTTACGAGCGGTGGACATGTCACTGTACATAGACTTACGAGCGGTGGACATGTCACTGTACATAGACTTACGAGCGGTGGACATGTCACTGTACATAGACTTACGAGCGGTGGACATGTCACTGTACATAGACTTACGAGCGGTGGACATGTACGTCACGGGAAGGAAGCAAAGATTTAGATTCCCATTCAACTTTCAACTTGATGGAAGGACCAAGATTGTTAAGGTCATCGAGAAATGACTGGAAGAGACAAGAGTCATGAGACCAAAGATCAAAGATGTCATCTACATAGCGGAGCCAGAGTGAAGGTAGCACATCAGTACTAGCAACAAGAACAGTCTTGAAGTCGTATCATGTGGGATTCGAACACGTGGATAGGGTAAAGTAATACTCACGTAGGCTGGAAGTACGTATAATTACGGATAATGTGGGGAGCGCCCAAACAGCCGTAACCTTGCCTCCTTGCTCACTCTCGTAAGACTGACCGCCCACAGTACCCATATGTGAGGGGGTCTTTGAATACTGCTGTGGTCAGCACAATATGAATACAGACAGTGACTCAGGCAGAGACGGTTGGTAGTGAGTCATCTACTGGTACACTGGTTACTGGTAACTGGTTACTACTACTGAGAGTATTCCATATAAATAACAGAAAGAACAGGGGAGAGAGGAGAACCCCTAGAGAGCCTATAACGACGGGTATTGACCGATCTTCTGCTAAAACCTGTCTACCCTCCTAGCCTTCACAGTCACCAGCCAGAGTGAAGGTCGCACATCAGTACTAGCAACAAGAACAGTCTTGAAGTATTCCATATATATAACAGGAAGAACAGGGGAGAGAGGAGAACCCCTAGAGAGCCTATAGCGACGGGTTTTGACCGATCTTCTGCTAAAACCTGTCTACCCTCCTAGCCTTCACAGTCACCAGCAAGAGTGAAGGTCGCACATCAGTACTAGCAACAAGAACAGTCTTCAAGTATTCCATATAAATAATAACAAGAACAGGGGATACAGGAGAACGCATAACAACACCCAAAGTTTGAGAATAATGATAAGAAGAATCCACACAGAGGCGGATAAGATCAAGAAATATATCAGTAGGTACAGAGATGAAGTAACCCTTCACTGACCTTCACTCTGAGAGATGGAGTAACCCTTCACTGACCTTCACTCTGAGAGATGGAGTAACCCTTCACTGACCTTCACTCTGAGAGATGAAGTAACCCTTCACTGACCTTCACTCTGAGAGATGAAGTAACCCTTCACTGACCTTCACTCTGAGAGAGAGATGACGTAACCCTTCACTGACCTTCACTCTGAGAGAGAGATGACGTAACCCTTCACTGACCTTCACTCTGAGAGAGAGATGACGTAACCCTTCACTGACCTTCACTCTGAGAGAGAGATGAAGTAACCCTTCACTGACCTTCACTCAGAGAGAGAGATGAAGTAACCCTTCACTGACCTTCACTCTGAGAGAGATGAAGTAACCCTTCACTGACCTTCACTCTGAGAGAGAGATGAAGTAAACCTTCACTGACCTTCACTATGAGAGAGAGATGAAGTAACCCTTCACTGACCTTCACTCTGAGAGAGAGATGAAGTAACCCTTCACTGACCTTCACTCTGAGAGAGAGATAAGTAACCCTTCACTGACCTTCACTCTGAGAGATGAAGTAACCCTTCACTGACCTTCACTCTGAGAGATGAAGTAACCCTTCACTGACCTTCACTCTGAGAGAGAGATGGAGTAACCCTTCACTGACCTTCACTCTGAGAGAGAGATGAAGTAACCCTTCACTGACCTTCACTCAGAGAGAGAGATGAAGTAACCCTTCACTGACCTTCACTCTGAGAGAGATGAAGTAACCCTTCACTGACCTTCACTCTGAGAGAGAGATGAAGTAACCCTTCACTGACCTTCACTCAGAGAGAGATGAAGTAACCCTTCACTGACCTTCACTCTGAGAGAGAGATGAAGTAACCCTTCACTGACCTTCACTCTGAGAGAGAGATGAAGTAACCCTTCACTGACCTTCACTCTGAGAGATGAAGTAACCCTTCACTGACCTTCACTCTGAGAGAGAGATGGAGTAACAATTCACTGACCTTCACTCTGAGAGAGAGATGAAGTAACCCTTCACTGACCTTCACTCTGAGAGAGAGATGAAGTAACCCTTCACTGACCTTCACTCTGAGAGAGAGATGAAGTAACCCTTCACTGACCTTCACTCTGAGAGATGAAGTAACCCTTCACTGACCTTCACTCTGAGAGAGAGATGAAGTAACCCTTCACTGACCTTCACTCTGAGAGATGAAGTAACCCTTCACTGACCTTCACTCTGAGAGAGAGATGAAGTAACCCTTCACTGATCTTCACTCTGAGAGATGAAGTAACCCTTCACTGACCTTCACTCTGAGAGAGAGATGAAGTAACCCTTCACTGACCTTCACTCAGAGAGAGATGAAGTAACCCTTCACTGACCTTCACTCTGAGAGAGAGATGAAGTAACCCTTCACTGACCTTCACTCTGAGAGAGAGATGAAGTAACCCTTCACTGACCTTCACTCTGAGAGATGAAGTAACCCTTCACTGACCTTCACTCTGAGAGAGAGATGGAGTAACCCTTCACTGACCTTCACTCTGAGAGAGAGATGAAGTAACCCTTCACTGACCTTCACTCTGAGAGAGAGATGAAGTAACCCTTCACTGACCTTCACTCTGAGAGAGAGATGAAGTAACCCTTCACTGACCTTCACTCTGAGAGATGAAGTAACCCTTCACTGACCTTCACTCTGAGAGAGAGATGAAGTAACCCTTCACTGACCTTCACTCTGAGAGATGAAGTAACCCTTCACTGACCTTCACTCTGAGAGAGAGATGAAGTAACCCTTCACTGATCTTCACTCTGAGAGATGAAGTAACCCTTCACTGACCTTCACTCTGAGAGAGAGATGAAGTAACCCTTCACTGACCTTCACTCTGAGAGAGAGATGAAGTAACCCTTCACTGACCTTCACTCTGAGAGAGAGATGAAGTAACCCTTCACTGACCTTCACTCTGAGAGAGAGATGAAGTAACCCTTCACTGACCTTCACTCTGAGAGATGAAGTAACCCTTCACTGACCTTCACTCTGAGAGAGAGATGAAGTAACCCTTCACTGACCTTCCATCTGAGAGAGAGATGAAGTAACCCTTCACTGACCTTCACTCTGAGAGAGAGATGACGTAACCCTTCACTGACCTTCACTCTGAGAGAGATGACGTAACCCTTCACTGACCTTCACTCTGAGAGAGAGATGAAGTAACCCTTCACTGACCTTCACTCTGAGAGAGAGATGAAGTAACCCTTCACTGACCTTCACTCTGAGAGAGATGAAGTAACCCTTCACTGACCTTCACTCTGAGAGAGATGAAGTAACCCTTCACTGACCTTCACTCTGAGAGAGAGATGAAGTAACCCTTCACTGACCTTCACTCTGAGAGAGAGATGAAGTAACCCTTCACTGACCTTCACTCTGAGAGAGCGATGAAGTAACCCTTCACTGACCTTCACTCTGAGAGAGAGATGAAGTAACCCTTCACTGACCTTCACTCTGAGAGAGAGATGAAGTAACCCTTCACTGACCTTCACTCTGAGAGAGAGATGAAGTAACCCTTCACTGACCTTCACTCTGAGAGAGATGAAGTAACCCTTCACTGACCTTCACTCTGAGAGAGATGAAGTAACCCTTCACTGACCTTCACTCTGAGAGAATTAACATCATTAAAGGGACAATAGTGAAGAGAGACTCAAGGTCAAGACTAGGCATCTTAAAGGTCGGGAGAGGACGAACATGTACCATGAAGTCTTGAGAGTGAGGAAGGTGAGCAACATGTACCATGAAGTCTTGAGAGTTAGGAAGGTGAGCAACATGTACCATGAAGTCTTGAGAGTGAGGAAGGTGAGCAACATGTACCATGAAGTCTTGAGAGTGAGGAAGGTGAGCAACATGTACCATGAAGTCTTGAGAGTGAGGAAGGTGAGCAACATGTACCATGAAGTCTTGAGAGTGAGGAAGGTGAGCAACATGTACCATGAAGTCTTGAGAGTGAGGAAGGTGAGCAACATGTACCATGAAGTCTTGAGAGTGAGGAAGGTGAGCAACATGTACCATGAAGTCTTGAGAGTGAGGAAGGTGAGCAACATGTACCATGAAGTCTTGAGAGTGAGGAAGGTGAGCAACATGTACCATGAAGTCTTGAGAGTGAGGAAGGTGAGCAACATGTACCATGAAGTCTTGAGAGTGAGGAAGGTGAGCAACATGTACCATGAAGTCTTGAGAGTGAGGAAGGTGAGCAACATGTACCATGAAGTCTTGAGAGTGAGGAAGGTGAGCAACATGTACCATGAAGTCTTGAGAGTGAGGAAGGTGAGCAACATGTACCATGAAGTCTTGAGAGTGAGGAAGGTGAGCAACATGTACCATGAAGTCTTGAGAGTGAGGAAGGTGAGCAACATGTACCATGAAGTCTTGAGAGTGAGGAAGGTGAGCAACATGTACCATGAAGTCTTGAGAGTGAGGAAGGTGAGCAACATGTACCATGAAGTCTTGAGAGTGAGGAAGGTGAGCAACATGTACCATGAAGTCTTGAGAGTGAGGAAGGTGAGCAACATGTACCATGAAGTCTTGAGAGTGAGGAAGGTGAGCAACATGTACCATGAAGTCTTGAGAGTGAGGAAGGTGAGCAACATGTACCATGAAGTCTTGAGAGTGAGGAAGGTGAGCAACATGTACCATGAAGTCTTGAGAGTGAGGAAGGTGAGCAACATGTACCATGAAGTCTTGAGAGTGAGGAAGGTGAGCAACATGTACCATGAAGTCTTGAGAGTGAGGAAGGTGAGCAACATGTACCATGAAGTCTTGAGAGTGAGGAAGGTGAGCAACATGTACCATGAAGTCTTGAGAGTGAGGAAGGTGAGCAACATGTACCATGAAGTCTTGAGAGTGAGGAAGGTGAGCAACATGTACCATGAAGTCTTGAGAGTGAGGAAGGTGAGCAACATGTACCATGAAGTCTTGAGAGTGAGGAAGGTGAGCAACATGTACCATGAAGTCTTGAGAGTGAGGAAGGTGAGCAACATGTACCATGAAGTCTTGAGAGTGAGGAAGGTGAGCAACATGTACCATGAAGTCTTGAGAGTGAGGAAGGTGAGCAACATGTACCATGAAGTCTTGAGAGTGAGGAAGGTGAGCAACATGTACCATGAAGTCTTGAGAGTGAGGAAGGTGAGCAACATGTACCATGAAGTCTTGAGAGTGAGGAAGGTGAGCAACATGTACCATGAAGTCTTGAGAGTGAGGAAGGTGAGCAACATGTACCATGAAGTCTTGAGAGTGAGGAAGGTGAGCAACATGTACCATGAAGTCTTGAGAGTGAGGAAGGTGAGCAACATGTACCATGAAGTCTTGAGAGTGAGGAAGGTGAGCAACATGTACCATGAAGTCTTGAGAGTGAGGAAGGTGAGCAACATGTACCATGAAGTCTTGAGAGTGAGGAAGGTGAGCAACATGTACCATGAAGTCTTGAGAGTGAGGAAGGTGAGCAACATGTACCATGAAGTCTTGAGAGTGAGGAAGGTGAGCAACATGTACCATGAAGTCTTGAGAGTGAGGAAGGTGAGCAACATGTACCATGAAGTCTTGAGAGTGAGGAAGGTGAGCAACATGTACCATGAAGTCTTGAGAGTGAGGAAGGTGAGCAACATGTACCATGAAGTCTTGAGAGTGAGGAAGGTGAGCAACATGTACCATGAAGTCTTGAGAGTGAGGAAGGTGAGCAACATGTACCATGAAGTCTTGAGAGTGAGGAAGGTGAGCAACATGTACCATGAAGTCTTGAGAGTGAGGAAGGTGAGCAACATGTACCATGAAGTCTTGAGAGTGAGGAAGGTGAGCAACATGTACCATGAAGTCTTGAGAGTGAGGAAGGTGAGCAACATGTACCATGAAGTCTTGAGAGTGAGGAAGGTGAGCAACATGTACCATGAAGTCTTGAGTGAGGAAGGTGAGCAACATGTACCATGAAGTCTTGAGAGTGAGGAAGGTGAGCAACATGTACCATGAAGTCTTGAGAGTGAGGAAGGTGAGCAACATGTACCATGAAGTCTTTAGAGTGAGGAAGGTGAGCAACATGTACCATGAAGTCTTGAGAGTGAGGAAGGTGAGCAACATGTACCATGAAGTCTTGAGAGTGAGGAAGGTGAGCAACATGTACCATGAAGTCTTGAGAGTGAGGAAGGTGAGCAACATGTACCATGAAGTCTTGAGAGTGAGGAAGGTGAGCAACATGTACCATGAAGTCTTGAGAGTGAGGAAGGTGAGCAACATGTACCATGAAGTCTTGAGAGTGAGGAAGGTGAGCAACATGTACCATGAAGTCTTGAGAGTGAGGAAGGTGAGCAACATGTACCATGAAGTCTTGAGAGTGAGGAAGGTGAGCAACATGTACCATGAAGTCTTGAGAGTGAGGAAGGTGAGCAACATGTACCATGAAGTCTTGAGAGTGAGGAAGGTGAGCAACATGTACCATGAAGTCTTGAGAGTGAGGAAGGTGAGCAACATGTACCATGAAGTCTTGAGAGTGAGGAAGGTGAGCAACATGTACCATGAAGTCTTGAGAGTGAGGAAGGTGAGCAACAGAAAAACTACCAAGAAAGAGAGTGAGAGTTTTGTCCAGTCATTTAGCCAGAGAATAATAGACAGAACCTCTGGACGATATGATGGGACGTAGAGTGACATCAGGTTGATCAGTTTTATGATGGGACGTAGAGTGACATCAGGTTGATCAGTTTTATGATGGGACGTAGTGACATCAGGTTGATCAGTTTTATGATGGGACGTAGAGTGACATCAGGTTTATCAGTTTTATGATGGGACGTAGAGTGACATCAAGTTTATCAGTTTTATGATGGGACGTAGAGTGACATCAGGTTGATCAGTTTTATGATGGGACGTAGAGTGACATCAGGTTGATCAGTTTTATGATGGGACGTAGAGTGACATCAGGTTGATCAGTTTTATGATGGGACGTAGAGTGACATCAGGTTTATCAGTTTTATGATGGGACGTAGAGTGACATCAGGTTGATCAGTTTTATGATGGGACGTAGAGTGGCATCAGGCTTATCAGTTTTATGATGGGACGTAGTGACATCAGGTTTATCAATTTTATGATGGGACGTAGAGTGACATCAGGTTTATCAGTTTTATGATGGGACGTAGAGTGGCATCAGGTTTATCAGTTTTATGATGGGACGTAGAGTGACGTTAGGTTTATCAGTTTTATGATGGTACGTAGAGTGACATCAGGTTTATCAGTTTTATGATGGGACGTAGAGTGACGTTAGGTTTATCAGTTTTATGATGGTACGTAGAGTGACATCAGGTTTATCAGTTTTATGATGGGACGTAGAGTGACGTTAGGTTTATCAGTTTTATGATGGTACGTAGAGTGACATCAGGTTTATCAGTTTTATGATGGGACGTAGAGTGACGTTAGGTTTATCAGTTTTATGATGGGACGTAGAGTGACATCAGGTTTATCAGTTTTATGATGGGACGTAGAGTGACGTTAGGTTTATCAGTTTTATGATGGGACGTAGAGTGACATTAGGTTTGTCAGTTTTATGATGGGACGTAGAGTGACATTAGGTTTATCAGTTTTATCAAGACCATAGAAATAATACAGAGAGGGACAAGTAACACAGAAACTCTGAATAAGGTCAAAGTCATGAGGACAAAGACCAGAGTGTCCAAAGTTTATTGTTGAAAGTTCTCTTGATACTATCAAGTTCTCTTGATACGATCAAGTTCTCTTGATACGATCAAGTTCTCTTGATACGATCAGGTTCTCTTGATACGATCAAGTTCTCTTGATACGATCAAGTTCTCTTGACACGATCAAATTCTCTTGATACGATCAAGTTCTCTTGATACGATCAAGTTCTCTTGATACGATCAAGTTCTCTTGATACGATCAAGTTCTCTTGATACGATCCAGTTCTCTTGATACGATTCAGTTCTCTTGATACGATCAAGTTCTCTTGACACGATCAAATTCTCTTGATACGATCAAGTTCTCTTAATACGATCAAGTTCTCTTGATACGATTCAGTTCTCTTGATACGATCAAGTTCTCTTGATACGATCAAGTTCTCTTGATACGATCCAGTTCTCTTGATACGATTCAGTTCTCTTGATACGATCAAGTTCTCTTGACACGATCAAATTCTCTTGATACGATCAAGTTCTCTTAATACGATCAAGTTCTCTTAATACAATCAAGTTCTCTTGATACGATCAAGAGGGTTGGAAACAAGAGAAGTTTAGGTACGTGAGTCAGTGAGCAAAACTTCAGGATTTCTGACGATCAAGGACAACAAACAAACTGTCTTTGTTGGAAGAGAGGATGACAATGTTGTTAGTAGATTTAAGAGAATAAAGGGGAAGTTGATAGTGTCCAGGAAGGTGGTAATTCTTAGACAAGACCAGGAAGGAGAGCACCACCAAGACTTGTACAGGTCAGGAAGATTCCAAGAGTGAGAGTGACCCAAGGAATCACAGGAGGTCATCAGGTCAGTGCCAGCACAAAGGTCAGGTGAGTGGTAAAGGAACCAGAACCACCAAACAGTTCAAGGTGATGCTGGTAGAGTGTGACACAAGACAGTTACTAACACAGTCAGTAAGGCACAATTTTGACCAAGATCTGACATAACACGCTGAAGTTTGTCCTGTAGTTTAGCAGAAAGAATTTGTAAATTAAGTCGAGCAATGTGAAAAACAATGGTAGTGAGAAGGTGACATAAATCTCCTGGGAGAGAAGAAAAGAGATCACGTTGATGTTGACGGAGAGTAAAGAAGACATCAACGTGAGACTCAGTAGAAAGAATGAGAGAAAGTTAGAAGCGGACATTATCAGGAAAGTGAGTACCCGAGGTGGACATTATCAGGAAAGTGAGAACCCGAGGTGGACATCATCAGGAAAGTGAGTACCCGAGGTGGACATCATCAGGAAAGTGAGTACCCGAGGTGGACATTATCAGGAAAGTGAGTACCCGAGGTGGACATTATCAGGAAAGTGAGTACCCGAGGTGGACATTATCAGGAAAGTGAGAACCCCCGAGGTGGACATTATCAGGAAAGTGAGAACCCGAGGTGGACATTATCAGGAAAGTGAGTACCCGAGGTGGACATCATCAGGAAAGTGAGAACCCGAGGTGGACATTATCAGGAAAGTGAGTACCCGAGGTGGACATTATCAGGAAAGTGAGTACCCGAGGTGGACATTATCAGGAAAGTGAGTACCCGAGGTGGACATTATCAGGAAAGTGAGTACCCGAGGTGGACATTATCAGGAAAGTGAGTACCCGAGGTGGACATTATCAGGAAAGTGAGTACCCGAGGTGGACATCATCAGGAAAGTGAGAACCCGAGGTGGACATTATCAGGAAAGTGAGTACCCGAGGTGGACATTATCAGGAAAGTGAGTACCCGAGGTGGACATTATCAGGAAAGTGAGTACCCGAGGTGGACATTATCAGGAAAGTGAGTACCCGAGGTGGACATTAACAGCATAATACCGTGACTGCAACAATACACAACTAACCCACACATAGGGGACAGGAGCTTATGGCCAACTATCGGTCCGACTTGCACCATTTACAAAGTCACACGAGAGTGTGAGAGATCACAAGGGGTACAGGAGTTATTTCTTGAGTAGCTTTAGGTAGATGTCGTTTTGATAAGGACCTGCCTCGTATGGGCCAGTAGGCCTTCTGCAGTGTTCCTACATTCTTATGTTCTTATGAGTGAGGGAGCCAGTATATATAAGTGAAGGGGACGGGACCGAGAGAGAAAGAAAGAAGTAACTGAAGAAGGAGTGGTAGTGGTAACGCTGGTAGAGGAAAGTTGGGAAAGTAGTTATAGGGGGGCAATAGTAGTGGTAGTAATATTGTTGATAGTAATAGTAGTAGTAATGGAGTGGTAGAAGTAGGCTAAGTCTAAAGACAAATAAAAGGAGCACTGCAGGAGAGCTACTGGTCCATAAGAAGGGAGACCAAAAACACAGAGGGGAAAACTGAAGGTCGGTGACTGTGAAGGCTAGGAGGGTAGACAGGTTTTAGCAGAAGATCGGTCAATACCCGTCGCTATAGGCTCTCTAGGGGTTCTCCTCTCTCCCCTGTTCTTCCTGTTATTTATATGGAATACTCTCAGTAGTAGTAACCAGTTACCAGTAACCAGTGTACCAGTAGATGACTCACTACCAACCGTCTCTGCCTGAGTCACTGTCTGTATTCATATTGTGCTGACCACAGCAGTATTCAAAGACCTCCTCACATATGGGTACTGTGGGCGGTCAGTCTTACGAGAGTGAGCAAGGAGGCAAGGTTACGGCTGTTTGGGTGCTCCCCACATTATCCGTAATTATACGTACTTCCAGCCTACGTGAGTATTACTTTACCCTATCCACGTGTTCGAATCCCACATGATAATACTTCAAGACTGTTCTTGTTGCTACTACTGATGTGCGACCTTCACTCTGGCTGGTGACTGTGAAGGCTAGGAGGGTAGACAGGTTTTAGCAGAAGATCGGTCAAAACCCGTCGCTATAGGCTCTCTAGGGGTTCTCCTCTCTCCCCTGTTCTTCCTGTTATATATATGGAATACTTCAAGACTGTTCTTGTTGCTAGTACTGATGTGCTACCTTCACTCTGGCTCTGCTATGTAGATGACATCTTTGATCTTTGGTCTCATGACTCTTGTCTCTTCCAGTCATTTCTCGATGACCTTAACAATCTTGGTCCTTCCATCAAGTTGAAAGTTGAATGGGAATCTAAATCTTTACTTCCTTCCCGTGACGTACATGTCCACCGCTCGTAAGTCTATGTACAGTGACATGTCCACCGCTCGTAAGTCTATGTACAGTGACATGTCCACCGCTCGTAAGTCTATGTACAGTGACATGTCCACCGCTCGTAAGTCTATGTACAGTGACATGTCCACCGCTCGTAAGTCTATGTACAGTGACATGTCCACCGCTCGTAAGTCTATGTACAGTGACATGTCCACCGCTCGTAAGTCTATGTACAGTGACATGTCCACCGCTCGTAAGTCTATGTACAGAAATGTCCACCGCTCGTAAGTCTATGCACAGTGACATGTCCACCGCTCGTAAGTCTATGTACAGAAATGTCCACCGCTCGTAAGTCTATGTACAGTGACATGTCCACCGCTCGTAAGTCTATGTACAGAAATGTCCACCGCTCGTAAGTCTATGTACAGAAATGTCCACTGCTCGTAAGTCTATGCACAGTGACATGTACATTCACTACTTTTCTCACCATGTTCCCTCTGTCAAGAAAAGTGTTCTTATTTCTCTATTTCTCTGTGTCCTCCACATTTGTGACCCTCGGATCCTTGACTCAGTAATTTCCAGTGGTCGTAATTCGTTCTCTGGTCTTGGTTACACTTCCCACTACATAAACTCTGTCTTCCCACCTGCTAAACTGACTTTCTTCTCTCCCAGACTCTCTAATCCTGTGAAATCTGTTCTCTGCCTTCCCTATATTTCCAGTCTTTCTAATCTCAACAACTTTCTCCGTTCCTTAAACATTAAACTTACTATTCACCAAACTAACAACCTTCACAGTAATCTAGTTGGCACTTCTCCTTCCGCTATAGATGCCTCTGGTGTCTACTATATTCTCTGCTCCTCTTGTTCTCTTCAATACTTTGGAGAAACTGGCAGCTCTCTTTCTGACAGACTTAAAGAACACACAAGTAGTGTTAGACTTGACGACACCAATAATGTTCTGTTCTGTCATGTTAGAGATCACAGTCATCCTACTGACTGGTCCTCTGCTAGAACTGTCTAACCTAATGCTAACCTTCACAGTCACCATCCACACTACTTCTAACCTTCACAGTCACCATCTACACTACTTCTAACCTTCACAGTCACCATCTACACTACTTCTAACCTTCACAGTCACCATCTACACTACTTCTAACCTTCACAGTCACCATCTACACTACTTCTAACCTTCACAGTCACCATCTACACTACTTCTAGCCTTCAGTCACCATCCACACTACTTCTAACCTTCACAGTCACCATCTACACTACTTGTAACCTTCACAGTCACCATCTACACTACTTCTAACCTTCACAGTCACCATCTACACTACTTGTAACCTTCACAGTCACCATCTACACTACTTCTAACCTTCACAGTCACCATCTACACTACTTCTAACCTTCACAGTCACCATCTACACTACTTGTAACCTTCACAGTCACCATCTACACTACTTCTAACCTTCACAGTCACCATCTACACTACTTCTAACCTTCACAGTCACCATCTACACTACTTGTAACCTTCACAGTCACCATCCACACTACTTCTAACCTTCACAGTCACTATCTACACTACTTCTAACCTTCACAGTCACCATCTACACTACTTCTAACCTTCACAGTCACCATCCACACTACTTCTAACCTTCACAGTCACCATCTACACTACTTCTAACCTTCACAGTCACCATCTACACTACTTCTAACCTTCACAGTCACCATCTACACTACTTCTAACCTTCACAGTCACCATCTACGCTACTTCTAACCTTCACAGTCACCATCTACACTACTTCTAACCTTCACAGTCACCATCTACACTACTTCTAACCTTCACAGTCGTCGTGTTGTTGAATCATCACTTATACACAACTTTGCTTGTATAAATCTTAGTGGTGACTTTGTCACTGTAGATGTCTACCTTAAACATTAATCTTAGTGGTGACTTTGTCACTGTAGATGTCTACCTTAAACATTAATCTTAGTGGTGACTTTGTCACTGTAGATGTCTACCTTAAACATTAATCTTAGTGGTGACTTTGTCACTGTAGATGTCTACCTTAAACATTAATCTTAGTGGTGACTTTGTCACTGTAGATGTCTACCTTAAACATTAATCTTAGTGGTGACTTTGTCACTGTAGATGTCTACCTTAAACATTAATCTTAGTGGTGACTTTGTCACTGTAGATGTCTACCTTAAACATTAATCTTAGTGGTGACTTTGTCACTGTAGATGTCTACCTTAAACATTAATCTTAGTGGTGACTTTGTCACTGTAGATGTCTACCTTAAACATTAATCTTAGTGGTGACTTTGTCACTGTAGATGTCTACCTTAAACATTAATCTTAGTGGTGACTTTGTCACTGTAGATGTCTACCTTAAACATTAATCTTAGTGGTGACTTTGTCACTGTAGATGTCTACCTTAAACATTAATCTTAGTGGTGACTTTGTCACTGTAGATGTCTACCTTAAACATTAATCTTAGTGGTGACTTTGTCACTGTAGATGTCTACCTTAAACATTAATCTTAGTGGTGACTTTGTCACTGTAGATGTCTACCTTAAACATTAATCTTAGTGGTGACTTTGTCACTGTAGATGTCTACCTTAAACATTAATCTTAGTGGTGACTTTGTCACTGTAGATGTCTACCTTAAACATTAATCTTAGTGGTGACTTTGTCACTGTAGATGTCTACCTTAAACATTAATCTTAGTGGTGACTTTGTCACTGTAGATGTCTACCTTAAACATTAATCTTAGTGGTGACTTTGTCACTGTAGATGTCTACCTTAAACATTAATCTTAGTGGTGACTTTGTCACTGTAGATGTCTACCTTAAACATTAATCTTAGTGGTGACTTTGTCACTGTAGATGTCTACCTTAAACATTAATCTTAGTGGTGACTTTGTCACTGTAGATGTCTACCTTAAACATTAATCTTAGTGGTGACTTTGTCACTGTAGATGTCTACCTTAAACATTAATCTTAGTGGTGACTTTGTCACTGTAGATGTCTACCTTAAACATTAATCTTAGTGGTGACTTTGTCACTGTAGATGTCTACCTTAAACATTAATCTTAGTGGTGACTTTGTCACTGTAGATGTCTACCTTAAACATTAATCTTAGTGGTGACTTTGTCACTGTAGATGTCTACCTTTCTCATTATATTGTTAAATGTTCCAAACTTCACAACTCTCCTGACTTGACCTCATATTTTCTTCTCCTCCTCTCTCTACCTCTTCTTCTTTCCTATATTCTTTCTCTTCCTTTCTTCTACCTAGGAGAGTTCTATACTACAGTCCCCTCCCATGTTTCTGATCTTACAGTTTTTAGACCAGTAGGTCACCTGCAGTGCTCCCTTTTCTTGTTCTTAGACTGACCCTACTTCTACCTGGAGAGTTTACCTGGAGAGAGTTCCGGGGGTCAACGCCCCCGCGGCCCGGTCTGTGACCAGGCCTCCTTAGGTCAGTGTCCCAGGATGCGACCCACACCAGTCGACTAACACCCAGGTACCCATTTTACTGATGGGGAACATAGACAACAGGTGGAAAGAAACACGTCCAATGTTTCTACCCTGGCTGGGAATCGAACCCAGGCCCTCACCGTGTGAAGCGAGAGCGTTAACCACCAGGCCACCAGACCCTTCCTATGACTACTATGGTAGACTTCTATGACTACCACTCCATTACTCCTACTACACTAATATACTACCACTGCTATTACTTCCCTTCACTCCCTTTCCATCTCTTGTGCCACTAACACTACTCCCCTACATTCTACAACCACAACCACATCTACTACTACTACCACTACCAGCATTACCACTGCTCTTGTTCTTCCTCTCTTGGTCCCTTCCCTGTCTCCCACACCTATATATACCGTCTCACTCACGTATATACACTGTCCCCCTCACCTATGTACACTGTCCCCCTCACCTATATACACTGTCCCACTCACCTATATACACTGTCCCCCTCACCTATATACACTGTCCCCCTCGCCTATATACACTGTCCCCCTCACCTATATACACTGTCCCCCTCACCTATATACACTGTCCCCCTCGCCTATATACACTGTCCCCCTCACCTATATACACTGTCCCCCTCCCCAGAACACTGTCCCCCTCCCCAGAACACTGTCCACCTCCCCAGAACACTGTCCTCCTCCCCAGAACACTGTCCCCCTCCCCAGAACACTGTCTCCCTCCCCAGAACACTGTCCCCCTCCCCAGAACACTGTCCCCCTCCCCAGAACACTGTCCCCCTCCCCAGAACACTGTCCCCCTGACTCTCGTGTCTCTGTGCAACTTCTAAATAGTCCATGTCGGCCTGTAACAACGTCAAAAGCTCTACACAGTCGTAAGTTGTTAAAGCTCTACAGAGTCATAAGTTGTTAAAGCTCTACACAGTCGTAAGTTGTTAAAGCTCTACAGAGTCATAAGTTGTTAAAGCTCTACACAGTCATAAGTTGATAAAGCTCTACACAGAGTCTTAAGCTGATTATGCTCTACACAGAGTTAAAACTTGATTAAGCTCTACACAGAGTTAAAACTTGATAAAGCTCTACAATCATAGCATGATAAAGCTCTAAACACACCGATAAGCTGAAAA